>NC_141873.1:476935663-477087178 GCF_056163025.1 Triticum urartu | reverse complement strand
CGATCATAATCGCAACCAAGGTAACAATTGATCCAACGGCATAATGATACCAAGCCTCGGTATGAATGGCATCTTTTCTAATATTTCTCATCTTCAACCGCATTACATCCATCTTGATTTTGTGATCATCGATGACATCCGCAACATGCAACTCCAATATCATCTTCTCCTCCTCAATTTTTTTTATTTTTTCCTTCAAGTAATTGTTTTCTTCTTCAACTAAATTTAACCTCTCGACAATAGGGTCGGTTGGAATTTCTGGTTCAACTACCTCCTAGATAAATAAAATCTATGTCACGTCGGTCGGCATAATTGTCATAAACAATAAATGAACCAAATAGTTATAAAAAGATAATATATACCACATCCGAATCATAGCCAGGACGAGGGCCGACGGGGGCGGATACCAAAACCATCGTACTATATAATAACAAGCAATAATAAAAGTAAGAAAATTAGACAAGTATCTATCTAGCTAAAGTAAGGATTTTTTCTTTCAGAAAGAAGATAAGAACAAGAGGCTGACCACGGTGGTGCCGGCAACGAAATCGGTGCGGGCGATCAACGGCGGTGAAGACGGGAGTGGGACGTGACGGGCCGCTAAACCTAGACAAATCTCGAGGAAAATGGAGCTTTGAGGTCGAGCTTCGAGAGGAGAAAGCTTAACTAGTCTGGCTCGGGCATTTCATCGAACACCTCATGTGCATAGGAGGTGAGCTAGAGCACCACAAAGCCCTCCCCTCGTCGGCCAGAGAAAACAGAGCACTGGGGTGCTCTGCTCGCGGGCGAGGGGTATATATAGGCACCTCATTGGTCCCGGTTCGTGACATGAACCGGGACTAAAGGGAAGCCTGTGGTCCCGGTTCAAGCAACCAACCGGGACCAATGGTGGTGGGCCAGGAGCGAGGCCCATTGGTCCCGGTTCGTCCCACCAACCGGGACCAAAGGGGCATGACGAACCGGGACCAATGCCCCACGAGGCCTGGCTACCCCTTGGCCTCATGAACCGGGACCAATGGCCCCATGGGTCCCGGTTCTGGACTGAACCAGGACTAATGTGCTGGCCCGGCCTGGACCAAGGCCCTGTTTTCTACTAGTGGGTCATCCCAAAAGTAATGTCTCAAATCATAGAAGAACTTTTTCTTTTGTTAGTATGTGAAGCTTGGTGGTATAAATTTAGAAACTATGTAATTAGCATAATCAGCATACCAAGGGGTACTACGAGAAGTACTTATGACATTTAATTGTTCATCAGGAAAGCTATCATCAATAGGTAGTGGGTCATCAAGAACATTCTCTAACCTAGATAAGTTGTCTGCAACGGGGTTCTCAGCTCCTTTTCTATCAACAATATGCAAATCAAATTCTTGTAGCAAGAGAACCCATCTAATAAGTCTAGGTTTAGCATCTTTCTTCTCCATAAGATATTTAATAGCAGCATGATAAGTGTGGATAGTTACTTTAGAATCAACAATATAAGGTCTGAACTTATCACAAGCAAATACAACTGCTAAAAGTTCTTTTTCAGTAGTAGCATAATTTCTTTGAGCATTGTCTAGAGTCTTACTAGCATAATGGATAACATTTAATTTCTTATCAACTCTTTGCCCTAGAACAACACCTACAGCATAATCGCTAGCATCACACATAATTTCAAAGGGTAAATTCCAATCAGGTGGATGAACAATAGGTGCAGAGACTAATGCTTTCTTAAGTATTTCAAATGCTTCTACACAATCATCATCAAAGACAAATGGTATATCTTTTTGTAATAAATTAGTCAGAGGCCGAGAAATTTTTGAGAAGTCCTTAATGAACCTCCTATAAAATCTGGCGTGATCAAGGAAACTTCTTATACCTTTGATGTTCTTGGGACATGGCATCTTTTCAATAGCATCAACCTTGGCTTTATCAACTTTAATACCTCTTTCAGAAACTTTATGCCCCAAGACAATACCTTCATTAACCATAAAGTGGCACTTTTCCCAATTCAAGACAAGATTAGTTTCTTCACATCTCTGCAAAACTCGGTCAAGATTGCTCAAGCAATCATCAAAAGAAGATCCATAGACGGAAAAGTCGTCCATGAAAACCTCACAAATCTTTTCACAAAAGTCAGAGAATATAGCCATCATGCATCTTTGAAAGGTAGCAGGTGCATTACATAAACCAAAAGGCATACGTCTATAAGAAAAAGTACCAAAAGGGCATGTAAAAGTAGTCTTTGATTGATCTTTAGCCGACACATGTATTTGAGAAAAACCAGAATAACCATCTAGAAAACAGTAATGTGTATGTTTGCATAATCTTTCTAGCATTTGATCGATAAAAGGTAAGGGGTAATGATCTTTCTTAGTAGCCTTATTTAACTTGCGGAAATAAATTACCATCCTATAACCTGTAATAATTCTTTGTGGAATCAATTCATCTTTATCATTAGGAACAACAGTAATACCTCCCTTCTTAGGGACACAATGAACAGGACTTACCCACTGACTATCAGCAATGGGATAAATTATACCTGCCTCCAGAAGCTTTAGTATTTCTTTTCTTACCACTTCTTTCATTTTAGGATTCAGACATCGTTGATGATCACGAACTGGTTTGACATCTGCTTCTTTATTTTATGTTGACATAGAGTGGGACTAATGCCCTTAAGATCATCAAGAGTATATCCAATAGCAGCACTGTGCTTCTTCAGAGTTTTCAATAATCTTTCTTCTTCATGCTCTGAAAGTTTAGCACTAATAATAACATGATATATCTTCTTTTCATCAAGATAAGCATATTTAAGATTAGCAGGCAACAGTTTAAGCTCAAACACGGGATCACCCTTAGGTGGAGGGGGATCCCCTAGGATTTCAACACGCAAATTGTGTTTCAGAATAGGTTCCTGTTTAAAGAATACTTCATCAATTTCCCTTCTTTCATTGATAAACATATCACTCTAATGGTCTAGCAAATACTGTTCTAAAGGATCACTAGGAGGTACGGCAATAGAAGCAAGACCAATAATTTCATCCTTACTAGGCAATTCTTCTTCACGGGGTTGTTTACTAAATTTAGAGAAATTAAATTCATGAGTCATATCATCCAAGCCAATAGTAACAACATTCTTTTCACAGTCTATCTTAGCATTAATAGTGTTCAAGAAGGGTCTACCAAATATAATGGGACAAAAGCTATCTTGTGGGGAACTAAGAACAAGAAAATCAGCAGGATATTTAGTTTTCCCGCACAAGACTTCAACATCTCTAACAATTCCCACTGCTGAAATAGTATCTCTATTAGCAAGTTTAATTGTGACATCAATATCTTCTAACTCAGCAGGTGCAATTTCATGCTTGATTTCTTTATACAAGTCATAAGGTATAACACTAGCACTAGCACACATATCACATAAGCCATGATAACAATGTTCTCCTATTTTTAACAGAAATAACAGGCACACCTACCACAGGTCTATGTTTATCTTTAGCACAAGGTTTAGCAATTCTAGCAGTTTCACCGCAGAACTGAATAATATGCTCATCAATATTATCGGACAAGACATATTTAACAATAGCAATATTAGGTTCTACTTTAACTTGCTCAGGAGGTGTATATGTTTTAATATTGCTTTTACGAACCACAGTTGAAGCTTTAGCATGATCCTTATCCTAATAGGGAAAGGTGGTTTCTCAACATAACAAGTAGGAACAATAGGATCATTATAAGTGATAGTCTTTTCTTCAACTTTAATTGGTGCACCTACTTTTACTTCTATGGGAGGATGATATTTAAACCACTTCTCCTTAGGGAGATCAACATAAGTAGCAAAAGATTCACAGAAAGAAGCTACTATCTCAGAATCAAGTCCATATTTAGTGCTAAACTTACGGAAAATATTGTTATCCATAAAAGATTTAACACAATCAAACTTACGTGTCATACCTGACTCCTTACCTTTGTCGAGATCCCAATCTTCAGAGTTGCGTTTAATTCTATCCAATAAATCCCATCTAAATCCAATAGTCTTCATCAAAAAAGAGCTAGCACAAGAAGTATCGAGCATGGTGCGATTATTTTCAGAAAGCCGAGCATAAATTTTTTGAAGAATTGTTTCTCTTGGGAGCTCATGATTGGGGCATGAATATAATATTGATTTAAGCCTCCCCCAAGCTTGAGTGATGATTTATCCTTCGCGAGGCCAAAAATTATATATATAATTGCGGTCATGATGAACAAGATGCATAGGGTAATACTTTTGATGAAATTCCAATTTCAATCTTCCATAGTTCCATGATCTCGTATCATCACATAGCCTATACCATGTCAATGCGTCTCCCTTCAAAGATAAAGGGAAGACCTTCTTCTTAGCAACATCATCGGGTATAGCTGCAAGCTTAAATAATCCACAAAGTTCATCCACATATATTAGCTGTTCATCAGGATGCTTTGTTCCATCTCCTGTAAAAGGATTAGCTAGAGGTTTTTCTATCATACCCGAAGGATACTCATGGGTTGGGAAGTAGTTGAGGAGGTAGAACCTATTGCCATGTTATTATCAAACCCTTGGGAGTAACTTATACGTATTTCTTATATTGCTATGCTAGGCTCGTAGACATGGATTGGGTTTGAGTGAAACCATGACAGATGTGAGGTTATTAATTAATGGTTCAACTTAAGGTGGCAACTTTAATACACATCTTGGTGGATTGCTTGTTGGGCACCTGGAGAATCCAGTGTTGTCCTAGGATATCCCGGAGTACCCGTGTGATAATCCTATGGTCCGCCACCCAGGCTCAAAGGGAACTGAGATATTTCATGCTAGAAACTTCCGTGTGCATCCACAAGCTATTATGGGCTCTAGCATAGTTGAGTAAGTTGCGTGAAGCTCTTGAAGAGATAGACTAGCAGGTAGTGGGTTGTAGGTGGTATAGTCTATCCGGAGTAGAGAGTTAATGCTTCTGAAAGATTGTGTCTCGGTCATCTATTTCTCAAACATAATGTAGTGCGAGAAATCCAATGTAGGAGATCGATTCTTGTGGGGAAAAGTGCGCAAACCCATGCAAAGTGTATAAACTAATCATGGTTAGCCGTGTCCCCGGTTATGGACAATCTTGAGTATCTAGTACTTGGATTATCATATGTATCTCATCACACTAAATTAATTCTGTTGGATTAATAATTACTTTTAATTGGGATTGAGTTGGAGGAACCTTCTCAATGATGTTTCAACTACCATGATAGTTAAATAATATCTATTCCTTTGTTGTAGGGAAAAATTGGCTTTTCGCAAAAACTGTAACCATAGAGCTTTCCACCAGCCAAATATGCATGTAGTGATAGCATTATTCTGTTCTTGCTCTACTATGTTACATTGCTAGCATATTCCATGTGTGATGACCCACAAGTATAGGGGATCTATCATAGTCCTTTCGATAATTAAGAGTGTCAAACCCAATGAGGAGCAGAAGGAAATGATAAGCGGTTTTCAGCAAGGTATTCTCTGGAAGTACTGAAATAAGTGGTAACAGATAGTTTTGTGATAAGATAATTTGTAACGAGGAACGAGTAACAAAAGTAAATAAAGTGCAGCAAGGTGGCCCAATCCTTTTTGTAGCAAAGGACAAGCCTAGACAAACTCTTATATAAGGAAAAGCGCTCCCGAGGACACATGGGAATATCGTCAAGCTAGTTTTCATCACGTTCATATGATTCGCGTTCGGTACTCTGATAATTTGACATGTGGGTGGACCGGTGCTTCGGTGCTGTTCTTACTTGAACAAGCATCCCACTTACGATTAACCTCTATTGCAAGAATCCGCAACTACAACAAAAGTATTAAGGTAAACCTACCATCGCATGAAACATATGGATCCAAATCAGCCCCTTACGAAGCAACGCATAAACTAGGGTTTAAGCTTCTGTCACTCTAGCAACCCATCATCTACTTATTACTTCCCAATGCCTTCCTCTAGGCCCAAATAATGGTGCAGTGCTATGTAGTCGATGTTCACATAACACCACTAGAGGCTAGACAACATACATCTCATCAAAATATCAAACGAATACCAAATTCACATGACTACTAATAGCAAGACTTCTCCCTTGTCCTCAGGAAAAAATGTAACTACTCACAAAGCATATTCATGTTCATAATCAGAGGGGTAATAATATGCATAAAGGATCAGAACATATGATCTTCCACCAATTAAACCAACTAGCATCAAGCACAAGGAGTAATTAACACTACTAGCAACCTAATAGCACCAATCTCGGACTTGGAGACAGGAATTGGATACAAGAGATGAACTAGGGTTTTGAGATGAGATGGTGCTGATGAAGATGTTGATGGAGATTGCCCTCTCCTGATGAGAGGAGCGTTGGTGATGACGATGGCGATGATTTCCCCCTCCGGGAGGGAAGTTTCCCCGGCAGAACAGCTCTACCAAAGCCCTAGATTGGTTCCGCCAAGGTTCCGCATCCCTCCTGAGGCTCGAGCGCCAAGAGTAGACGCGCTCCCGAAGTCGGGCCACAGGCTGGGGCTCCCGTGGCAGGTGGCTGTGGGATCTCCTACCGAGGCTGCGCTGTCCTTGGAAGCGATGGTGTCGCCGACGGCTTGAAGAGACGCTCCTCGAAGACGCCAGGCTCTTGGGGCTGTTGCTTGGATGCACTTATGGCGATGTCCTCGGCTTCCTTGTTGGTTCCCCGAGGTACGTGCTGTAACTCCAAGCCCAGGACCTACTTCTCCATCTTGCGTACCTCCGCGAGGTATGCCTCCATGTGTTCGTCCTTCAGCTCGTAGACCTTGTTGGAGAAGTTGACGAGGAGCTGCGAGTCGCCCCTGATGGTGATATGCTTCACCCCTAGTGCTGCCGCAGCCTTCAGGACGGCTATGAGGCCTTCGTACTCTGCAATGTTGTTGGAGACCTTCTCGCCCTGCTGGAAGCAGAGCTGCACGTCGTAGTAGAGCTTGTCCTGAGTGGGCGAGATGTGCACCACTCCAGCCCCCGCGCCTTGGCGCGCGAAGGCACCATCGAAATACATGACCTAGCCATCGGGCGCCTCACTTCCCGGCGAGAGGGACCGGTCCTCGCCTATTTCAAGCATCAGGGCGTCCATCCATTCTGCCACGAAATCGGTGAGCACAGCTCCCTTGATGACCCTAGTGTTGCTGAACTCCAACTGGAATGCCTGCAGCTCGATGTTCCACTCGGCGACCCTCCCAGCGGAGTTGGGGCTCCTGAGCACCCTCTCTCAAGTGGGTAGGCCGAGACGACCTTGATGGGGTGGCCTTGGAAGTAGTGCCGAAGCTTTCGCGAGGCCACCAGGAGCGTGAGTAGGAGCTTCTGAGGCATGGGGGTATCGTGCTCTTGTATCCCGCAACACTGTGCTGATGAAGTATGCCGGGTGCTCGACGAGGGTAGGCGCGTTGATGAGGCTTGCGCCTTCCGGGAGTTGGGGTGCCTCCTGAGGTGGTGGAGCCCCCAATGCTTGATCGCTTGTCGGGGCCTTTGCGGTTTCGGGGGCGTCGTCCTGCTGAGCTTGATCCTTTGTTGTCGCTACTGCGGCGCCCTTTTGGTCTTGCGTCGCCTCTGCTAGGGGCGCAGCTCGGCGCGATCCACCCTTGGCTTGGTGTTCTTCCCGAACCGCCACCAGAGCCGCATTGGCGGAGTGGGGAGTGGCGGCAAGGTAAAGCACTAGGGGCTCGAGTGGTCACGGCGCCACCATCACTAGAGGGCTGGTCAGGTATCTCTTGAGGTCTTGAAATTCTCGGTCGGCCTCCGGGGTCCACTCGAATGGGCCCTTCTTATTCATCAGCTTGAAGAAGGGTAGGGCGCGCTCTCCCAGCTTGGAAATGAAACGTCCCAACGCAGTCACCCATCCAGCAACCTTCTGCATTTCCTTGAGGGTCTGCGGTGGGCTCATGTCTTCAATGGCCTTGACCTTCTCCAGGTTGGCCTCGATCCCCCTATGGGACACAAGGAAGCCCAACAGCTTGCCGGAAGGGACGCCAAACACGCACTTCTCCGGGTTGAGTCGCAAGTCCACCTGGCGGAGGCTTTCAAAGGTCTCCTCCAGGTCTTGGATCAAGGTCCTTGCCTCCCAAGACTTCACCACGATGTTGTCGACGTAGGCTTCAGAGTTCCTCCGGAGCTGCCGACCCAAGGCGATGTGCATGAGCCGCTGGAAGGTTGCGCCTGCGTTGCGCAGCCCGAAAGGCATGCATGTGTAGAAGTACACCCAACACAGGGTCAGGAAGGCTGTCTTCTCCACATCTTCTACCGCCATCTTGATCTGGTGATATCCTGAGAACGCATCCGGGAAGCACAGCAAGTCGCACTCGGTAGTGGAGTCGACGATCTGGTCGATGCATGGAAGAGGGAATGGATCTTGAGGGCAGGCCTTGTTTGTGGTTGGTGAAGTCGATGCACATCCGCTCCTTCCCACCTTTCTTGGGGACGACGACGGGGTTTGCCAGCCACTCAGGGTACCAAACTCGCGAATGACACCCGCAACCTCCAACTTGCGGGTCTCTTGGACGATGAAAAATTGCTTCTCCGTGGACTGCCGCCTCGCCTTCTACTTTACGGGGCGTACATTGGGGCACACCTTCAGGTGGTGCTCTATCACCCCTCTTGGGACTCCTACCAGCTAATCGGGTTCCCAAGCGAACACTTCCTTGTTTGCGCGCAAGAACTTCACCAGCACCCCTCCTGATCAGGCTCAAGGATGGCGCCTATGGTAAAGGTTGCCCCGAGGACCCGTCCTCCTCGACTAGAACTTGCTTGGTTTCTGCCCTATCTTGAGTGAAAAACTGCTTCTTCTTGGTTGGTGCGGCTCCCTCGGCCCTGGAGGTATCCGTGTTGGCGGGCTGCGCTGTTGCGGCGGTCTTGAGGGCGAGCTTGAGCGTCATCAAGGCTTCCTTGGTGTCCCGAACTACCGTGAGGATACTCTTGCTCCAGGGCATCCTCCTGAGGTTGTAGGCCGGATGGGTCACCGCCATGAACTGAGCCAGGGCCGGGTACTCAAGGATGGCATTGTACGGGAGGCCGATGTGGGCGATGTCGAAGTCGACCAGCTCGGGGCGGTAGTTGTCGCGCGTGCCGATGGTCACGGGAAGGCGGATCTGCTCCAGGGAGCGGGAGGAGCCTCCACCAACTCCTTAGAAAGGCTTTCTAGGGCGGAGCCTCTCGAGCGGTATGTGAAGAAGGCTAAAGGCCCCGACGGAGAGCACGTTGACGCCGGCGCTGCCGTCGATGAGCGTCTTGGTGACACATGGCAAATGGTGGGCGTGCAAAGCATTGGGAGCGCACCGAGCCGACGGTGGAGATGGGATGATCCTCCGAGTCGAAGGTGAGGTCGGCTTCAGGCGCGTCCTAGCCCGGCGGAGCCCCCGGGCGCTTGGAAGTGGTGCTGATCTGGCGAAAGAACAACTTGACGTGATGATTCGAGGGTGGTGCTTGTGAGCCGCCAACGAGGGCCGCAACCATGTGGTGCGCCGGCGCTGCGTAGCGTGCAACGAAGAGGCCGCGCAACTCCTCCTAGGACGCCACCGTGGATCCGGAGAGGTTGAGCAGCCAGGCGTGCGGTGCACCAGTGAGGGCCATGGCAAGCCAGTTGGCCATGACCTTGTCGTCGCCCCAGCCTTAAGGACGGCCTCCTCATCCGCTAGCAGGAAAGTCGATGGGTCCGCTGCGCTGTCGTAGCGCAGCGGCATCTCCGGCTTGAATTTGGGTGGCCACTGCACCTGCCGCAGGGCGGGAGTAGGGGATCGAAGTCTCCGAGCGTCACTATGGGCACCCGTAGATCTAGCCGGAAGGGCGGCGCCAGCCATGGAGAATGGGTGTGAATATGGTGGAGCGCGAATCGGCAGAAGGAAAACTCCGGCGCACCCCTACCTGGCACGCCAAATGTTGGATCTGGGGTTCCAGCAAAACCCTTAAGGTTCGAACACTGGGGTGCACGTGAAGATCTCCCCCTTCCTACTCACGCCCTCAACCTCGCCACGATCTCAAAGGCTAGATCGACGAAATCGCAACACAAGAGACACAAGATTTATACTGGTTCGGGCCAGTCTTGTGGTGTAATACCCTACTTTAGTGTGGTGGTGGTGGATTGCCTCTCGGGCTGAGGATGAACAGTACAAGGGAAAGAACAGCCTCCTGAGGAGAGGTGTTCTTGCGCTAGGTGAGTTTGTGTGGCGGAGGATGATCTAGTCCAGGATCCGATCCCCTAGCTATAGTGGTGTCTAGTCCTATTTATAGAGGCCCTGGTCCTCTCCCCAAATATTGAGCGGGAAGGGAGCCAACAATGGCCAATTTGAAAGGGGACAGCTAGTACAAGTTGTCCTGACAAAAGGTGGTCTTCGCCTGCAAAAGGCTCTGGTGATGACGCCGCCTTGGGCTCCACGGCGACCTCCATCTTGCCGTCCTGCTGGTCTTGGTCTCGTTGCACAGATATGGTAATCATTGCTTGACGCCTCGGTACTCTTCGCCTGCGCTTGCCTCCTTAACACCAACGAGGAAACAAGGACACTATGCGTGCTAGCACCCGCCTGACACCCGCTTGGCCTCGATCGTCATGGCTCATGTCACTGGAACCTCGCGAGGTTTTCCTGGCCTCGATCCCTCCGCCCCTCACGAGCCAGCCTAGTGAATCCGCTCCTGAGGAGGTCTTGTGTCATCCGCCTCGCGAGGCTTGGCCCCTCGCGAGGGTCTTGAATGCTTGTTGGTGAAGATGGGCCGTACAGGCCCGTTTGAAGAGCCACGCCATGGGCCGCAGGCAGGCAAGTCTGGGGACCCCCGTTCCCAGAACGCCGACAGGCGTAGGGGGCGGGGCACCATACATAATGAGATAAACACATTATACATATGAGACATGGTTTAGATTATGAAGATCTAGCTAGAGCTTGAGATGTACTATGATTTGAAATCAACATAAAGTGGATTCAAAAAATCGAGTTCGAGTTCATATAGTACACATAGTTCATATGTAACTCGAGACTAAACATGTGGTGTGCTGTGAAGATAATACACAAACAATGGTTTAACTTGACAATAATGATGATTGTAGATCTTATAGAAACAGAGAAACGAATTCAAATGCTTTGACTTCACAACAATCATTATTGTAGATCTTATTCAAGTAGAGAAACAAATTCAAATTTAGTTCATATTGAAGCAGTAGTATATACGTTTGGAATGCACTAAAACGTTCATTTGAGTAGTAGGTTGCATGCATTATACATGTAGCGAAATATTTTAATTGAACATAACATGAATTAAAAGTTTTGAATGAAATTTGTAGTGCAAATTGATTTGGTACAGTAACGTTAGGCTTGTCCGGAAGTTTCAACCCGCGCCTTGTTAGTTCGAAATATTTAACATATATCTTTGTCTCGTTCTGCTCCGACAACACCATCCATCTCAACCCGCGCCTTGCTCTTCCAAAATTACCATGCGCATGAAAACTCCCACCTCCCGTGAAATCCCGACACGTGAAATGCCCGTGATACCCCTGAACCGAAAGAACCGCCTCAAATCGGTGGGGGTACTTTCGTAACTTACCCCACATTTCGGACAAGCGCATCCCTAAGCCATGGTTTCCCACTCCCATCCCATCCGTCCACCCATTCGTATAACGAGGCCGGGAAAAACCATGAAGCCCCACACCCTCCTCCGTCCACCACCCAGCCGGAGCCTCTTCCCCGACAACGCCGTCCACAACAACACCTTGACGTCCCTCATCCACCATACCGGATGAGGATCCGTCATCGATCTGGTTGTCCCGCCGGTTCGGCCACACCGTCCTCCACCTCCAAGGAGCTGCCCCGACGTTCCCTCGTCTTTCGCGCCACCTCCATTCCCACACCGCCGTATTTACCTGCACCACCGGAAGAGCATCATCATCACTGTTTCCTTGGACGAAGATGCGGCCTAATCGGCGCCACCAAAGAGGTTGTACACTAATCGCCGCACTTTCTTCTTGATTCGATCTCACGGTGCTGCCGGCACTCGGTCCCAATCCCACATGGCGCGGCTCCATCCATGGCGGCGTCGCCGGCCACTTTCTCCATGGTGTCGCTCCCTCGGCAGCGACGTCCACATCAGTAGGAGTTGCTGCTGCTTTAGCTCTCACTCGTGCTGCTGCTCTACTCTTGCTCTCGGTCCCCTACCTTATCTGCTCTTGCTCTTTCTCTTGCTCGCGCTGCTGCTCTCGCTCTTGCTCTTTCTTGCGATGCTGCTCCGATTTAGCTACACTTCAGTCGACTGAATCAACTTTTGGGTTAGTCGATTTTCAGGGGGTGGGGGCCTCACCGGAGTTAGGGAAGGACCAACCGCAGCGGGGAGGGGGGCTCGCTGGAGAGGTACCCCACTATCTATCTTAGGGTTCAGGGTGGGGGCGGAGGTGGGGCGAGGCGTGGGGATCGCCGGAGAAAAAGCTCGGCACGGGGGGGAGGGGGGCTAATGGGATGGCCGGGGCGGCGGCGGACCGGTGGTGGGGAGTGTTGTCTGGGCGGGCGGCTGTTTGGCCGGTGGTGGCTGGCGGCTCAGGGGGTGGAGGTTGAAGATGAACTACATGCCCTTGATTTCGTATCCAACGGCTGCAAAATCGACTGACTAGAGATGAAAAAGTCAGTCGATTGACGTGTAGCCTCACCTCTAGTGCGTTCAGTTTCGACAGTAAAATTCAGTTTCGATAGAAAAATTCAGTTTTGACAGTTAAGTTCAGTTTCGACAGCTAAATTCAGTTTCGACAGTTAAGTTCAGAGATGAGCGGCTAATGTATTTCACATCTAGCACTTTGTGGTTATGTATTTTACGTCATCTATTGGAGATGCTATTAGAATTCCACTCAGGTTAACATTGTCTCTCTTGTCCAGCTTCAACCTCGGCGTTTTACAACTCACCGGAGTTGCTCCAACGATGATACCCTCCATCACAGTGGAGCAGTACCTCGGGCTCTAAAGACGCCTAAGATCTTCTTCCCCTCCTCCAACAGCCAAGTCAGCCAGAGCATCCTCACCGGCCAACCCAATCACGCCGAGATCGACATGGCTTTGCCAAAGAGGTTGTACACTTGTTGCATCTCTTTTTTACTCTAGATGTTATATATATTGTCCACTGAGCACACGTAGTAACGGGAAATATGATTATTTTATCCTACTATATGACAAGCAGTGAGGTACCAGGCAACTTAGCTATTAGTGATGGACTCTCTTGAACGCCATCATTATTTATCTCAGCGCGTTTGAGCTATGCATTTGTCGATGGCCCTGGGAGCTGAGCTAGTAGGGCAGTGGCCTAGGTCCAAAGTAATAGAAGTAGCACAAAAACATTTTTTAGTGTAGGCTTTTCCTTTCTCAAGCCTGCCTACTAGAATCACCAGTGCTTGAAAGGAAAATTGAATGAAAAACATAGGAATTGGAAAGTTTTCTATGGTACTACGTTTCATGAATTTGGTGCAAAGGAATGGAGGAAAGGAAAACTGTAGGATTTGTTCCTTTAGGGTCTCCTTGAAAGAAAAACCATAGGAATTTTAATTTCCGCTAGTCCTCCTTTTCAAATTCCTATTCATGAAGCACAAGACTAAGAGATAGTAGCATAATATCATTATAACTGTACATTTCTTGTGGTTTCACTTAATCTCACCATGCTTCTTTGCATCTCGTGTTCTTCCAATTCATGTGAACCAAACACCCAGATTGGGAGAAATCATGTGTTTTTAAATTCTCTGTTTTGCACGTGCATTCCTATCATATTCCTGTCTATTTCCTATCCCTGCATTGTTAGAATCCTCAAATTCAAACAAGCCCTTACACAATTACTTCTGTTACGGATATGTGTCAAAGAAAACCTTGAGTGGTTTGTCCTGCTCCTGCGGTGCTGTGTTCCACCCCAGCTCAGCTGCTCCAACGACAGAAGGGTTCACCACAACAGGGATCCGCTCTCCAGACTGTCTTTAGCCGCCTCAGATCTTCTTCCCCGCCGTCGGCAGCCACGACAATTGTATTACCATCATCAATTGAGTAGATGACCTTGAGTACTACACGGGTCCTCAAGAGAGGTCGCACTCTTCCGTGTTTGCTTACGTTATGCATCGCTTAATATGATGACATGCTACTTTATCATCGTGTTCACCTATTAGACTCCGAGTCAGGTCCAAACTTATGCTAAAACTTGAGTTTTTAAATGGTTGTGGGGTACATATTGGGGCAGAAATCAATACTATTTGCCTAGTATCTGGTTAATCTCGGGTGTCTACTATGAATTTCATGTTGGGTGCAAACAAACATTAAAGGAGCCATTATCTGTATTTTTTAAGTAAAGCTATTATCTGCCTGCTATCATTGGTTTCGGGTCTATCCATAGTTTGCTACCATCACTCTGTATTTGTGCATGCACTCCTTACATAATCACACTATGTTTTATTCCTATGCATGTCAGTTAATGTACACAATGGAACTGGACATGTAGATCAAAAGAGACGAGCCTTGCGTGGCAATAAAATTTCATGCAGACGTCACTCCATGGTGGGCACAAAGGCAGCCCCCCGTCCACCAATTTCAGATCGTAATCAAGAGGAAGATAAGTTCTGAGGGGGATTCAGAAGCAGAAGACCACTCCTATTTACCCCATGAGGTCTTCGCTCTAACTTGGCATGCTGATGTTGGTAATATCATGCATATGGAGCCTTGCATTGCTTACTGTATACATCAAAGATGTCATCTGCTTAGTTTAGACATGCTTTGTGTCAATGCCATCTATTTAGTTTCTTTATCGTATATGTGAATCATGCAATGCCATCTTGTTTAGCCAGGCATCATATATGTGAATTTTGCAATGCCACCCTGGTTAGCCAGTCATCTTATATGTGAATTATATCATGACATCATTTTTTATTACGTGTTAAACTTGTCAACAATTTTAGTACATTCAATTACTCTTCCTGTGCATCAGCCATTCAGCACGGTCATGGAAAAATCTAGAGTGGAAACAAGGTCTTCATAGCAGACAATGTTATCTCACGAAGCGCATGTCTTGCTGGTTATAGATAGCTCCTCAGAGGAGCATTAAGAGACAGATGACCAGTCCTATCCCCCCCCCCCGAGGTGGATGCTCTAACTTGGTAGGGTTATGTTGCTCATATCATGCGTATGGTATCTTGCATTGCTATGTCATTTGCTTAGCTTATACATGTTTTGTGTGAATGCCACCTGTTTAGTGTCTATTTACCATATATGTGAATTATGCAATGCCAGCGTGTTGCAAGACATTATATGTGTGAATTATGCAATGCTATCTTGTTACAATGCATTATATATGTGAATTATGCAATGCCATGCTGTTTAGCCAAGCGTCATATATGTGAATTATATCATGCCGTCCTTTTTTTTGTATTTCTCATTGCTTTTGTAGACAATGTTTGTATATTCAACTGCTCTTCCTGTGCATCAGCCATTTGAATTGCTGATGGAGAAATCTAGAGTGAAAACAAGGTCTTCAGAGCACACAATGCTACCTGCTGAAGCAGATATCTTTCTGGTTACAGATAGCTCTTCTGAGGAGGATTCAGAGGCAGATGACCAGTCCTATTATCCCCCTGAGGTGCATGCTCAAACTTGGCAGGGTTATATTACTAATATCATGCATATCTTGTATTGCAATGCTTAGTTTTTACATAATATACACGATATTGAATGCCATCTCCTTAGTTGACACATCATATATGCAATTGCCCTCTGTTCACTTCCTTAGTATATAAATCATATATTTGAATTATATCATGCCATGATGTTTACATAGACAACATGTATCTGAATTATGGCATGCCAACCCATTTTCTAAAGACATAATATAGTTATATCATCTCATCCTGTTTACATAGTAATCATATTTTGAATTATGTCATTTTATCCATGAATTATATCATGCCATCATGTTTCCATCGACGGCATGTTTGTGATTTATGGCATGCCAACCACTTTAATAGACACGTCGTATAATTATATCATGTCATCATGTTTACATAGTCATCATATTTTGAAGTATGTTATTCTATCCTATTTAGTTAGCCATCATACATGTGAAATTGTGTCATGCTATCCTGTTTAATTAGCCATCCTATATGTGAAATTATGTCCTGCTATTCTTTTTGGTTAGACCACATAAATGTGAATTATTTCATGCCCTATTTTCTTCCCTACTATCGATTGCACCTGTCTATCTTACAATGTCTGTAAATTCAATTACTTTTCTTGTTAATCATACATTTCAATTGGAGGGGGTGATTATAGTATCTGTGGGAGTAAAAACACGGTCTTCAGAAAAGATCGTGCTACCTGTCGATGCAGATAGAACCACGGTTGTACTTGCCCAAGAACCAGACCCACCACACGTAACCCAGACTCACGCAGATTCTACCCCTACCTAGTTGGATAGAGAACCAGCTATAGCCCTTCGAACCGCAACCCTAGCAGATAGTAACCCAGTTCCCGTTGACACAGCACCGTCTCCACCACAGAGCACCCAAACACAAGCAGTTAGTAAGGCAACTACAGTGCGCAAAGCAAGAGGACCACCACTCCGAACTCCAAGTCAACGCTTAAAGAAGAAGAAGAATTGTTCTCAGGTCAGGTTCCGTAGCTATGGTTCATACTACTTTGCTCTTGCATCACTGTATTTACTCATACCAACTAATTTCAAATTTGAAGGATGCAATTGAAACTCCACTGGCGCAACAGGTATGTTTTAAACATGTTTCTTTAACATGTTTGCTGCTGTAACTTGCTCTATGTTGATTTTAGTTTCAATCGAATAAACAGTTATGTTCTCATGCCAGGCACATTACAAGTGTTGTTATTGCTGTGTAGTTTCCCACGCTTATATTCTGTCTATGCTGCTTTGTCTTAAATACATATGATTCAAACTGTATCTATCTTGATTTGGCAACATAAACTAGAATGATATAGACCATACAGTGACCATACTACACTACTAGGAAAAGGCCTACTAATGGCGCACTAGTTTTGCCTACTAATGGCGCATCAGTGGTGTGCCATTAGTATCACGCCACTAGTATTTATTACTAATGGCGCACCACCCAGTGCGCCATTAGTATATAACACCATGCGCCATTAGTATGCCTCCCAGGGTCATATTTAACCATGTGCTTTGGCACACTAATGGCGCACTACGGACGGATGCGCCATTAGTATACTTGGCATACTAATGGCGCACTCTTTGGTGATGCGCCATTAGTAAAATTTGGCATACTAATGGCGCACTCTGTAGTGATGCGCCATTAGTACGAATATTAGGTTTTTTTTACTTTTCTGATTTTTGCACAGGTTACAAAATATGTTATTTGACAGAATATAGACAGTAGCACACAACAACAGCAGATTCATTGAATACAATTGTCACATCCCTAGTTCTGGTATGACCTAGACCAGCTAGTCAGTTGTGCATCATGTTTAAATTCCATTTAAATTTGAAATGGGGATTTGTAAAACCCTCAGAAATCATTTCTGGAAATGACCCAGATAAAAATTGTTTCAATTTGGCCCAAGAAAATATTCCTGATTTTCTCTAAAAATATTGGCCAGAGGTAAAATCCCAACCAATATTTTTGGGAGCTCAAAAGTATTTATTTTTGGCCATTTGAGTTAATCCAGTAATTATTTGCGTTGGGGAAATATTTTGTTATATATGAAATATTGTCCAATAATTCTGATTTTTATTGTGGGGCTTTGGAATAATCCAATTAAGTTCCTACATTAATTTTCAGAAGAAAATAAATTGATTTAGTATTATTACTAAATCAGAACAAATATCAGACAAATAGAAAACAAAAAACAAAAAAATGGAAAAACCCTTACCTGGACCTACCTGGGCCACTTGCTGGCCTGGCCTACTGCCGCTCTGGCCCAGCCCAGCTGGCCACCGCACCGTCCCCCACCTCGCGCCAGTAGGCGAGGCGCGTGCCCGGCGTGCGCGAGCGCTCCGCGTGCCACGCGAGCTGCCTGCCTGCCCTCTCCTGCCAGCGCGACGAGATGGCCAACGTCGCCACTGCCGTCTGGATCGAGCGCTCCCTCTCATTCGCTCTCTCTCCCTCCCCCTCGTTCTCTTCTGAAACCAAACGCCGTCGCCGCCGACAAGCACCACCGCGGCCACCGCCTCCCCCTCGCCCTCTCTCCGATTCCAGGAGCTCCGCCTCCTCCCTCCAAAGCTCTCCGCCGAGCCACGCAAGCTGGGACGCCCCGTGGAGCCGTCACCGCTGTCTTCTCCACCCCCGGTCGCCCGAGATCGCCGGCGCCCGTCCGTCGTCTCCGACTCGTCCCCGAGACCGCAGACCATCCCGTCGCCTCCGCTGTGAGATTCTGCGCCTGTTCCCCCTTCTCCCCTGCCTTCCCGTGCCCCGTAGCTCGCGCCCGCACTTGCCCGAACTCCGGCCGCCGCCCCGAGCTTCGCTCCGGCGAGCTCCGGCCGTCCCCGCTGCTGCTGCATGCCGCCCTGGATGCGGACGAGCCTTAGCTCCTCGCCCGTGGTCTCCGCCGCCCGAATGGTCGCCGGAGGGCGAATCCCGCGCCCTCCGCCGTGTCTGCTGCCGCCGGCGGCTAAACGCCGGCGTGTTAGCCCCAGTTGACCAGGGGGTTTGACCTCCCCTGGCTCAATGATAGGTGGGGCCCGGCCCCTGCTAATTTTAGTTAGATGTTAATTAAACTTAATTAGCTAATGACACTGACAGTGGGCCCCTGCGCCACTAACTCTATAATTAGGATAAACTAACCCCCCGTTAACTAACCGGTCACTGACGTGTGGCCCCCACACGTCAGGTTTGACTCGGTCAGCTCAGTTGACATGCTGACGCAATGCTGCTGTCATGCTGACACAATAATTGATTTCTGGAATTAATTTAAATTAGGAAATTCCAGAAAATAGTTAAAACTTCTAAAAATCATAGTAATTCAACCGTAACTCCAAATCAAATAAATTATATATGAAAAATTATCGTAAAAATGCAAGGAATCCATTTATTTCATTTTCATGCATGACAAACCAACCTATACATGCTCTATATGTGAAAACACACTTATGGCATATTTAAGAGCTTATTTTGGAGTTGCATTTGAATCTTTAGTTCAAATGGACTTTAACCAAATGAATGCTAGTTGCATTAGCTCAAACAACATCACATCTTCATGCCATGTTCATGCATCATATTGTTGCATATGCTTGTGTATTGATTGTCGACACCGTTCCTTCTCGATAGGTACTGCTCCGGAGACCGCTCCAGAGTACCTGTCTGAGGAGCAGTGCTTTCCTTGTTGATCTACCAGGCAAGCAAACCCCCCTTGTTCATTCCGATACAATCCTACTCTCTCGCTCCTGCTCTCATTTATTGCATTAGGGCAACAACGATTCAACTGCTACTTTATGCTGCGGTAGTTGAATCCATTCCTCTGCATAACCTGTCATTGCCACAGTAAATAGTTAAAACCCACTATCATGTGTAGGAGTTGATTGAGCCATGTTTTGTTCCTACCATGCTTTGCCTGCTATTGCTTAGAGTATGTCAGGTCTGATTCATCGGGAATGAATTGGAGTGTTACGATATGTTCTGGTGCTGAGAGTTAAGCGTGTGAACACGATTTGGTAAAGGTAGCGGTGAGAGGCCATGTAGGAGTACATGGTGGGTTGTCTCATTGGGACCGTCCTTAAGAACTGAGTTCTGTGTAAGTTGTCCAATGACTAGCTACTACCACACATTGGGCTCCGGGCGCTCCAAGCTCTCTTGACTTATTAACCGCCTTGAGCTCTGTCCAGGAGTTGCAAATAGTTTCTGGTGTTTGTAGGTAGTGCTATTTTTCTACCGAGTGGCACCCGGCAGGGTGGGCTTGGGACAGACTAGGCACAGGTGGCACGGTGTACCAAGTGGCACCCGGATGGTGGGCTTGGGAACCCTGCTCACATCGTTTGGGGCCCTGAACGACACCCCGGCCGGATCTCCTTGCGGATGGAACCCAAATAGGTGATAAACCTGGACTAGAGTCTTGCGTGGTTAGTTAGGTCGTGGCCGACACCCTCGCCAGGCTTCCGCTTGAAGGTTGCCGAGATACATGACGGGTATATGGTGATAAGTGGTGAGAGCGTGTGTGATGAAGTACACCCCTGCAGGGTTATCATGATCTATTCGAATAGCTGTGTCCTCGGTTATGGACTTCTTGGATTCTTACGTGGTACATAGACAACTTAAAGTGGATACTCTAAAATGCTCAAGATAAGTATGAGTGCTATGGATGGCCTTCTCGTAGGAGAGACGGGGATGAATCCATAGTAGTGTATTGATGTGGTGATTAGTGGACTCGTGTGCGCTGCCTCACCTCAAAGAAGTTTATCATTGTCGTATAACAGGATAGCCACCGAGTCAAAGCTGGCTTGCTGCAACTAAACCCCACATTATCTTCTTGATACAAATGCATGTATGATAAGATCTGATGTAAGTCTTGCTGAGTACCTTTGTACTCACGTTTTCTTTATTTATGTTTTGCAGGTGAGACATCTGTCTCACTAGTAGTACCGCTTGGACTTCGACGAGTAGCTTGTTACCTCAGCTACGATCTTGGTCCCTTGGGAGGGACTTGTGGATAGTCAGGCTCCTCGGCCTTTTTCTTTTTTAGTTGTCTGTACCCAGACATGTAATGCTTCCGTTGCTTGTATGCTTTGAACGTTGGTTCATGTGACCCCTGTTTGTATATATTGCTATGTGGCTCTTCTGAGCTTTTATCTATATGAGCTTGCGTTATGTTGTGATGCCATGTTGTACAACACATACTTGCATGTTATGCGTACGTGTAACGTGTATTGATATGTGTGGGATCCGACAAACTAGTTGTTTACCCTTGGCAGCCCATCATATGGGGAAATGTAGTCTAGTGCTTTCTGAGCGATAGTAGTCCACTACAGCCCGGTTCTCCGGAGTCCTGCTAGCCCAGCACTACTGCTCGGAACATTTGACTGGCCTGCATGTGTTTCACTTCGTTCCTGTGTCTGTCCCTTCGGGGAAATGTCACGTGGTGACATCCGGAGTCATGCCTAGCCTGCTACAGCCCGGGTTACCGGAGTCCTGTTAGCTCAGTGCTACAGTCTGGATTCACACGCTGCTGACCGACATGCTCGAGGTTGATTCATGTATGCCTGTCCCCATGGGTTAGTGCCGCTTTGGATTCACGACTAGTCATGTCAGCCCGGGTTCTCTGTCATATGGATGCTAGCGACACTATCATATACGTGAGCCAAAAGGCGCAAACGGTCCCGGGCTATGGTAAGGCGACACCCGTGGGAATACCCTGCGTGAGGCCGCAAAGTGATATGAGGTGTTACATGCTAGATCGGTGTGACTTAGAATCGGGGCCCCGACAACTTTGGCATCAGAGCCTGACTGCCTGTAGGATTGCCAAGCCAACCTGGTCGAAGTTGAGTCTAGAAATTCTTTAGCTATATAGGGGATTTGATTGTGGAAGGGAACGTAAGGCTCTTTTTACTCCTTATGCCTCATGCCTTCTGATCTGAGTCATCCTATCTTTCCTACGGGGTTAAGGAACTAGGCTTTCTCTTCCGTCCATCAGGATCACGTGTTACTACTCCGTAGTCTCTAAGGTTTGGTTGATCTGAGTCATATCCCAGTTCGAGTATCTCCGGTGTAGCCTATTTAGTAATATTTCAGAACCTTGAGTGATGACATTGAGTATGGTGCTACCCCTTCATTTGCAGGATGTTTCATTTTGAGCATTTTACTGCCGTTATGCTGCCGGATTTGTCCTAGGAGTTCAAGAGATAGTATTTTTCTCGTACTATAATCTACATCCTTATGATGGTGCTGAATCCATCCTTGTTCCCTTGGTTGGTTCTTCAGGATGTTGCCGGTTAACCGAAGTTCTGTTGCTCGTATCCGGGACCACGGAGATGGTAGGGATGAAGATCCTTCCGACCAGTCTTCGTTGGCAGAGTTCATGTTAGAGGTTGAGAAGAACAAGCGAGAGTCTAACCGCTTGTTAGCACGTATTGAGGAGAACATCTCCCGTCAGCACAACAAGTCAGAGTCCATCTATGATTTCATTGGTCTGAAACCACCTACCTTCCATCATTCCATTGAACCACTCGATGCAGATGACTGGCTCCGTAGTATCACACACAAGATGCATTCTGCGAACGTAGCTGAAAGTGACAAGGTCACCTATGCTGCATATCACCTAGAAGGTCCTGCTAGTATTTGGTGGCAGAACTATGAGGCTATTCTTCCAGCTGGCCAGAAAACCACCTGGAGGGATTTCACTGAGGCTTTTCGCAAGCATCACATTCCTCAGGCTCTCATTGATCGCAAGAGAGAAGATTTTTCTAGTTTCACCTAGGGTAAGATGGCTGTTGATGCTTACAGTAGAGAGTTTGAGAACCTCGCCTGCTATGCTACAGAAGAAGTGTCCACGGACGCCAAGAAGCAGGCTAGGTTCCGGAAGGGTCTCAACCCCAAGTTGCGTCGAGATCTCCACTTGCACCATTGCAATACATTCCAGGCTCTTGTGAACAAGGCCATTAATGCAGAGACAGCTCAGCTCACTTACGAGGAGTCTCGTAAGCACACCCGTGATTTGGTTTCTTCCTCCGGTTCTACTTCGCAGAAGCGCCGGATTTGGGTTCCGAACTCCGCTCTTCCACCCGGATATTAACCGAGGCCATCTTATGTGGCACCTCACCCAGTTCAACCGTATGCTCCACCCAGACCTATTGGTAGACCGCTTGTTAAAGCGGGTCCACGTCCTACTTCAGCGACTTGTTTCACATGCGGAGAGCCAGGACACTATGCACGTGACTGCTCTCAAACCAACTGTGCTCCACCCCAGCCTGAGGAGTCTGTTGGTCGTGGTAAGCCATCACGCAAGATGATTAGTGTCAAGTCAGCTCCCACTGAACGTCGATGTGTGCATCACGTCTCAGCTAAAGACACTCATGATGATCCGGATGTCGTTCTTGGTACACTCCTTGTCAACTATCATCCAGCTTCGGTTCTGTTTGATACCGGAGCATCTCATTCCTTCATTTCCGAAAGTTATGCCAGCTTGCACAACATATCCTTTTGTGATATGCCCTCTCCACTAGTAATCCAAACTCCTGGATCCAAATGGAAAACTTCTAGTGTAAGCCATGGTAATGAAATCCTTGTTGACAGACTTGTATTCCTTGCATCACTTATAGCCCTCAAGTCTACAGATATTAACATCATCTTGGGTATGGATTGGATGAAAGCTCATTATGCCAAGATTGATTGTTACACAAGGTCTGTTCAGCTTACACACCCATCGGGCAAGATAGTCACCGTCTCCACTAGAGTTGCAAAGCGTCAGCTCTATTCTCTAAATGCCAACCCTCTTCCTGACCTTGAAGATATCCGGGTAGTCCATGACTTTCCGGATGTTTTTCCAGAGGAACTGCCAGGTATTCCACCTGACAGAGATGTAGAATTTGTCATAGATCTTATCCCAGGAACCGCTCCAATCTCTAGGAGACCTTACAAGATGGCACCCTTAGAACTAGCTGAGCTTAAGAAACAACTCGATGAATCCTTGAAAAAGGGTTTCATCCGTCCTAGTTCTTCTCCCTGGGCTTGCCCCGTTCTCTTCGTCAAGAAGAAGGATGGTACGGACCGAATGGTTGTAGATTATCGTCCCATTAATTTGGTCACGATAAAGAACAAGTATCCGATCCCCAGGATCAACGACCTGTATGATCAGCTCACTGGATCCTCAGTCTTTTCCAAGATGGATTTGAGGTTAGGCTAACACCAAATCAAGATCAGAAATGGGGACATTCCTAAGACGGCTTTTGTCACTCGTTATGGCCAGTATGAGTACACCGTCATGTCCTTCGGTCTAACAAATGCTCCAGCTACATTCTCCCGCTTGATGAACTCGATCTTCATGGAGTACTTAGATAAGTTCGTCGTGGTTTACCTCGATGATATCCTTATTTACTCAAAGAACGAGGAAGAGCATGCCGAACATCCTAGACTTGTGCTAGAAAAACTCAAAGAGCACCGCCTTTATGCCCAGTTCTCCAAGTGCGAAGTTTGGTTGCTAGAAGTGACCTATCTCGGCCACGTAATCTCTGGTAAGGGCATTGCTGTCAGTCCCGAAAGAGTTCAGGCCGTTCTTGATTGGACTCCGCCTGAAACAGTTAAGCAAGTTAGGAGTTTCCTTGGTCTAGCCAATTATTGTCGCCGATTCGTTGAGAACTTCTCCAAAGTGGCCAAACCACTAACGGAACCTCTCAAGAAAGATAAAAAGTTTGAGTGGTCCCCACAGTGTGAGTACAGTTTTCAGGAACTGAAAAGACGCCTGACTTTTTCTCCCGTACTTGTGCCACCGGATTTCACTAAAGACTTTGTTATCTACTACGACGCCTCACGACAGGGACTAGGTTGCATTCTTATGCAAGATCGCCATGTGATTGCCTATGCATCTCGACAATTGCATCCACATGAGGAGAATTATCCTACACATGATCTAGAGCTTGAAGCCGTAGTCTATGCACTTAAGACTTGGCGACATTACCTTCTTGGTAAACGTTGCGAGATTTACACCGATCACCAGAGTCTCAAATATATCTTCACCCAACCAGATTTGAACCTTAGGCAAAGACGTTGGCTGGAGTTGATCTCAGATTATGACTTAGGGATTACCTACACCCCAGGCAAGGGGAATGTCATGGCTGATGCGCTAATTCGTAAGTCCTATTGCAACAATCTCATGTTGCAGCAGGGCCAACCACTTCTCCATGAGGAAATATGCAAACTTAACCTTCACATTGCTCCTCACGGATTCCTTTCTACCTTGGTGGCGAAACCTACTCTTGTGGATCAGATCATCTCTGCTCAGAAGCAGGATACGGGAATTTCCCGGATCAAGAGACACATTAACAAAGGAGTTGGTGGTAGTTTCTCTATAGATGATCGTGGTGTTGTTTTCTTTGAGAGTCGCTTGGTGGTTCCCAAGAATCAACATCTTCAACAATTAATCCTTAAGGAGGCGCATGAATCTCCTCTCACGATTCATCCCGGTAGTACTAAGATGTATCAGGACCTACGCCAGAGGTTCTGGTGGACTAGGATGAAGAGAGAAATTGCTCAGTTTGTTGCTAACTGTGACGTTTGTCGTCGCGTTAAGGCAGACCATCAAAGACCTGCTGGCACCCTTCAACCTTTAGCTATTCCTGAGTGGAAATGGGATAAAGTTGGTATGGACCTCATCACCGGTTTTCCCAGGACCAAGAAAGGGAATAACGCTATCTTCGTAGTCATTGATCGTCTTTCCAAAGTGGCTCACTTCCTAACTGTTCGAGAGAATATCACTGCTAGTCAGCTCGCTGACTTATATATTTCTCGAGTAGTGTCACTTCATGGTGTTCCACTAGAGATCAATTCAGACCGTGGTAGTCTTTTCACTTCTCATTTCTAGGAGAGTTTCCAAACTTCCATGGGCACCCATCTTTCCTTCAGTACCGCTTTCCAACCTCAATCAAGTGGTCAGGTGGAAAGGGTCAACCAAATTCTTGAAGACATGCTTAGAGCTTGTGTTATCTCATTCGGTATGGATTGGGAGAAGTGTCTTCCCTTCACCGAGTTTGCTTATAACAACAGCTACCAATCCAGCCTCAAGAAAGCTCCTTTTGAGGTTCTGTATGGACGAAGATGTCGAACACCTTTGAACTGGTCAGAAACCGGTGAAAGACAATTCTTCGGACCGGATATGATCCAGGAGGCAGAAGAGCACGTTCGCATCATTCGTGAGAATTTGAAAACAGCCCAATCCTGTCAAAAGAGCCAGTATGACCGTAGTCATAAGGAAGTGGCTTATGAAATTGGCGACAAAGCTTACCTTCGGGTTACCCCTTTGAAGGGTACCCATCGATTCGGTATCAAGGGCAAGTTGGCTCCTCGTTACATTGGTCCCTTTCTCATTCTCGCTAAACGAGGAGAGGTTGCCTACCAGTTGGAACTACCGCCACATCTTTCTCGAGTTCATGATGTCTTCCACGTCTCTCAACTCAGGCGTTGCTTCTCGGATCCCATCCGCGAAGTGGACCATGAAACGCTTGATCTCCAAGATAACCTCACTTATCGAGAGTACCCTGTATGCATCCTTGATCAAGCAGAGCGTGTCACCCGACGTCATAACATCAAGTTTCTCAAGGTTCAGTGGTCTCATCATTCCGAGAGAGAAGCTACTTGGGAGCGTGAAGATCGTCTTCGACTTGAGTACCCCACTTTCTTTCCGCCGACCCATGAATCTCGGGACGAGATTCTTCCGAGTGGGGGCGAGTTGTCACATCCCTAGTTCTGGTATGACCTAGACCATCTAGTCAGTTGTGCATCATGTTTAAATTCCATTTAAATTTGAAATGGGGATTTGTAAAACCCTCAGAAATCATTTCTGGAAATGACCCAGATAAAAATTGTTTCAATTTGGCCCAAGAAAATGTTCCTGATTTTCTCTAAAAATATTGGCCAGAGGTAAAATCCCAACCAATATTTTTGGGAGCTCAGAAGTATTTATTTTTGGCCATTTGAGTTAATCCAGTAATTATTTGCGTTGGGGAAATATTTTGTTATATATGAAATATTGTCCAATAATTCTGATTTTTAATGTGGGGCTTTCGAATAATCCAATTAAGTTCCTACATTAATTTTCAGAAGAAAATAAATTGATTTAGTATTATTACTAAATCAGAACAAATGTCAGATAAATAGAAAACAGAAAACAAAAAAATGGAAAAACCCTTACCTGGACCTACCTGGGCCACTTACTGGCCTGGCCTGCTGCCGCTTTGGCCCAGCCCAGCTGGCCACCGCACCGTCCCCCACCTCGCGCCAGTAGGCCAGGCGCGTGCCCGGCGCGCGCGAGCGCTCCGCGTGCCACACGAGCTGCCAGCCTGCCCTCTCCTGCCAGCGCGACGAGATTGCCGACGTCGCCACTGCCGTCTGGATCGAGCGCTCCCTCTCATTCGCTCTCTCTCCCTCCCCCTCGTTCTCTTCCGAAACCAAACGCCGTCGCCGCCGACAAGCACCACCGCGGCCACCGCCTCCCCCTCGCCCTCTCTTCGAGTCCAGGAGCTCCGCCTCCTCCCTCTGAAGCTCTCCGCCGAGCCACGCAAGCCGGGACGCCCCGTGGAGCTGTCACCGCCATCTTCTCCACCCCCGGCCGCCCGAGATCGCCGGCGCCCGTCCGTCGTCTCTGACTCGTCCCCGATCCCTCTCACCATCCCGTCGCCTCCGCTGTGAGATTCTGTGCATGTTCCCCCTTCTCCCCTGCCTTCCCGTGCCCCGTAGCTCGCGCCTGCACTTGCCCGAACTCCGGCCGCCGCCCCGAGCTTCGCTCCAGCGAGCTCCGGCCATCCCCGCTGCTGCTGCATGCTGCCCTGGATGCGGGCGAGCCTCAGCTCCTCGCCCATGGTCTCCGCCGCCCGAATGGTCGCCGGAGGGCGAATCCCGCGCCCTCCGCCGCGTCTGCTGCCGCCGGCGGCTAAACGCCGGCGTGTTAGCCCCATTTGACAAGGGGGTTTGACCTCCCCTGGCTCAATGACAGGTGGGGCCCGGCCCCTGCTAATTTTAGTTAGATGTTAATTAAACTTAATTAGCTAATGACACTGACAGTGGGCCCCTGCGCCACTAACTCTATAATTAGGATAAACTAACCCCCTGTTAACTAACCGGTCACTGACGTGTGGCCCCCACACGTCAGGTTTGACTCGGTCAGCTCAGTTGACATGCTGACGCAATGCTGCTGTCATGCTGACACAATAATTGATTTCTGGAATTAATTTAAATTAGGAAATTCTAGAAAATAGTTAAAACTTCTAAAAATCATAGTAATTCAACCGTAACTCCAAATCAAATAAATGATATATGAAAAATTATCGTAAAAATGCAAGGAATCCATTTATTCCATTTTCATGCATGACTAACCAACCTATACATGCTGTATATGTGAAAACACACTTATGGCATATTTAAGAGCTTATTTTGGAGTTGCATTTGAATCTTTAGTTCAAATGGACTTTAACCAAATGAATGCTAGTTGCATTAGCTCAAACAACATCACATCTTCATGCCATGTTCATGCATCATATTGTTGCATATGCTTGTGTATTGATTGTCGACACCGTTCCTTCTCGATAGGTACTGCTCCGGAGACCGTTCAAGAGTACCTGTCTGAGGAGCAGTGCTTTCCTTGTTGATCTACCAGGCAAGCAAACCCCCCTTGTTCATTCCGATACAATCCTACTCTCTCGCTCCTGCTCTCATTTATTGCATTAGGGCAACAACGATTCAACTGCTACTTTATGCTGCGGTAGTTGAACCCATTCCTCTGCATAACCCGTCATTGCCACAGTAAATAGTTAAAACCCACTAGCATGTGTAGGAGTTGATTGAGCCATGTTTTGTTCCTACCATGCTTTGCCTGCTATTTCTTAGAGTATGTCAGGTTTCATTCATCGGGAATGAATTGGAGTGTTACGATATGTTCTGGTGCTGAGAGTTAAGCGTGTGAACACGATTTGGTAAAGGTAGAGGTGAGAGGCCATGTAGGAGTACATGGTGGGTTGTCTCATTGGGACCGTCCTTAAGAACCGAGTTCTGTGTAAGTTGTCCAATGACTAGCTACTACCACACATTGGGCTCCGGGCGATCCAAGCTCTCTCGACTTATTAACCGCCTTGAGCTCTGTCCAGGAGTTGCAAATAGTTTCTGGTGTTTGTAGGTAGTGCTATTTTTCTACCGAGTGGCACCCGGCAGGGTGGGCTCTTGACAGACTAGGCACAGGTGGCACGGTGTACCAAGTGGCACCCGGATGGTGGGCTTGGGAACCCTGCTCACATCGTTTGGGGCCGTGAGCGACACCACGGCCGGATCTCCTTGCGGATGGAACCCAAATAGGTGATAAACTTGGACTAGAGTCTTGCGTGGTTAGTTAGGTCATGGCCGACACCCTCGCCAGGCTTCCGCTTGAAGGTTGCCGAGATACATGACGGGTATATGGTGATAAGTGGTGAGAGCGTGTGTGATGAAGTACACCCCTGCAGGGTTATCATGATCTATTCGAATAGCCGTGTCCTCGGTTATGGACTTCTTGGATGCTTACGTGGTACATAGACAACTTAAAGTGGATACTCTAAAATGCTCAAGATAAGTGTGAGTGCTATGGATGGCCTTCTCGTAGGAGAGACGGGGATGAATCCATAGTAGTGTATTGATGTGGTGATTAGTGGACTCGTGTGCGCTGCCTCACCTCAAAGAAGTTTCTCATTGTCGTAGAACATGATAGCCACCGAGTGAAAGCTGGCTTGCTGCAACTAAACCCCACATTACCTTCTTGATACAAATGCATGTATGATAAGATCTGATGTAAGTCTTGCTGAGTACCTTTGTACTCACGTTTGCTTTATTTATGTTTTGCAGGTGAGACATTTGTCTCACTAGTAGTACCGCTTGGACTTCGACGAGTAGCTTGTTACCTCAGCTACGATCTTGGTCCCTTGGCCTTTTTCTTTTGTAGTTGTCTGTACCCTGACATGTAATGCTTCCGTTGTTTGTATGCTTTCAATGTTGGGTCATGTGACCCCTGTTTGTATATATTGCTATGTGGCTCTTCTGAGCTTTTATCTATATGAGTTTGCGTTATGTTGTGATGCCATGTTGTACAACACATACTTGCATGTTATGCGTACGTGTAACGTGTATTGCTATATGTGGGATCCGACAAACTAGTTGTTTACCCTTGGCAGCCCATCATATAGGGAAATGTAGTCTAGTGCTTTCTGAGCGATAGTAGTCCGCTATAGCCCGGTTAACCGGAGTCCTGCTAGCCCAACACTACTGCTTAGAACACTTGACTGGCCGGCATGTGTTTCACTACGTTCCTGTGTCTGTCCCTTCGGGGAAATGTCACGCGGTGACATCCGGAGTCATGCCTAGCCTGCTACAGCCCGGGTTACCGGAGTCCTGTTAGCCCAGTGCTATAGTCCGGATTCACACGCTGCTGACCGACATGCTCGAGGTTGATTCATGTATGCCTGTCCCCATGGGGTAGTGCCGCTTTGGGTTCACGACTAGTCATGTCAGCCCGGGTTCTCTGTCATATGGATGCTAGCGACACTATCATATACGTGAGCCAAAAGGCGCAAACGGTCCCGGGCCATGGTAAGGCGACACCCGTGGGAATACCGTGCGTGAGGCGCAAAGTGATATGAGGTGTTACATGCTAGATCGGTGTGACTTAGAATCGGGGTCCCGACAACAATAGAAGATTAGTCTCCGAATACAATTCATCATATTAGTCTCCGATTTCAAAAGACCGAACAAAGATAAAACATTACAAGTATCGAGACATACCGCGAGTATCGAGTTTGTGTTCACATTATAAGTCGATATCGATCATCTAAACTACCATCACATAGAAGAGACCTGCGGTCATCACGATGAGCATCATCGCGCTGAAATTGGTCTTCATCCGGTTCCTCCAACGCTCCCTCCTCTCTCCCGCAAGATAGCGGGCGTATCTAGATTCCGCCTCCGCCCTAGTGGTGTACCCTTTGTAACTATTACCACTGAAACGGTGAACCTGTCTCCGACACTCCTCCCAGTCGTCGTAAGGTTCAAGATAGTACCCCGTGATGCATTGGTAAAGGAAGTAATACAGATAAGGTTCAAGATAGTGAGAAATCCCTGTTGGTCTCCAAGAAAGCTGATAAAAACTATATTGAAGACAGTGAGACAACCCCAAAGTCATCTCTTGATGTAGTGTTCGAGTTACTGGCTACTACTGCTGGCACCAGCTCTTCGAACTCGCTGCCTGAATCAGTTCGGCTTCTTTAGTCTCAACTTCAAGTTGAAAGTCATCGATCAGATGTTATGCGACAGGAAGCTGAAGGACTGAGGAAGTCCCTGCAGAATTCAGGTGCATACTTGCTGGTGCAACAGCAAGTGCTGGAGGATTTAAGCGCCAAACAAGAGAAAGTTAATAAGCTTGCTAAGCATCTTGCCAGCATTATGGGTACCCAGGATATTGTTTCTTGAGCTCCTCTGAAGTGGTTTCAGTTCTAGACTTGTTTTGCTGCGGTGTTTATATGCTGCTTTGTTCCCAATATTTGCACTGGTGGCGAACTTTGAGGCCCAGTGGATGTAATATGTGTAATAGCCATGATAGCCTAGCGTAAGTTGCTTGCTAATTTATTTCCTTATTGTCTTGTTTATTTGTTTTCTTGTAGTCAGTGCAGTTCTTTTTCCGTGGTTTGCTAGTGGCCGCAATAACCTAATTTTTTAAACTAGGCCACAATAACCATTGGCTACATATTTACTGTAGTTAACATGGTCCTCTTACGGGCCATAGAAACAATGGGCCTTCTACGGGGTGTAGAAACAATGGGCCTTATACGGGCCATAGACACAATGGGCCTTCTACAGGCCGTATCATCAATGGGCCTTCTCCGGGCCGTATGATCGGTTGGCTAAACATGGGAAAATAACAGACCACATTATGGTCGTAAATGGGCAAGAGTTGAAATCATCCGTTCATGGGCCGGCCATAACGGGCCATCATTAGTTGGCCGTATTTGATGACGCTATGAAAACGGCCCAACGTATTAACAGGCCAGAAACGGGCCGACTGTAACCACGGGCTGAATTTGGCCCACAAGCAGAAAATGACAATAACGGGCGTAAGTAAACGAATACTGGAAATAAGCCCAAGAATAAATGGGCATGAGAAGGCCGAAAGATAACATGGGCTGGGAACGGCCCAACGGAATAATGGGCCGTTAATGTGTATAAAGTGGTGCACTGTTCATTACGGGCCAGTTTCACCATGTGTCGTTAATGGGCCGAGGGTTACTAAGGGCCTCATATGGGCTGAAAGACGTCATGGGCCATACATGGGCCGGAAGTTAAAACATGATGGAATTATATTGGACGGCCCAGATGACGCTACTGGGCCTAATTCGGATAGGACGTAAACGGGCCCTGGGTTAGCGGGCTCTAAATGGCCTATATGGGAACATGTCGTTAACAGGCTTGTCGTGGGCCGGCCCGCCACCTTTTGACCAAGTCAAACGGGCCGACCTTTTCACAAGAATGTGCCTCTGTTGGGCCGTGCCACGTGTCGACGTATCATAGGTTCTTTGGGTCCAATGAGTGGATGACATCTATCCCAACGGTGAGCCAACACATGTTTCCTCCAGCCAATTATGATTTTACATGTGGAAAATCCCCATTGGTGGGGGCTGTTAACAGGTTATCAGATCCCAAACCGGACCCGATAGCTTAACGGCGTTCTGTTACGGTGGATGCCACGTGTCGGCCACCCTTGACGAAAGCACTTCTTGACGTGCGATTTATCGTCATTGAAGTGGACACTTCCATGATGATAATTTTGGTAATGTCATGGAACACTTCTACAATAGCATAGGTATGACTATCTTGATTCTGTCATAAATTTGTCATGGATGTACTTGCATGGCAGAAAATGTGACCTACTATGACAAACACGTATCATCACGGAAGTGTACTTTTTTTGTAGTGCACACAGCCAGGAGCAAGAGTATTCTACCAAGCTTTAGCATCACCTGTTAATGAGAAAGGAAATAATTTGAGAATAAAGTAATAGCGAGTTCTCTCATCATGAGTAAAAAGGGTGGCTATATCATTCAACTTAGTAAGATGTGCCACAACAGTTTCAGTTTCATAAGCATGGAAAGGATCAGATTCAACCAAAGTAATTAAATGTGGGTCAATAGAGAATTCATAATCCTTATAATCAATAAAGATAGGTGAAGTCGCAAACTTAGGATCACATTTTATTCAAGCATTCAGATATTTTTCTTTGTACTTGTGTAGTAATTTCAGTAGATCATCTCTATCATTGCAAGGAAGAATATCTCTAGTTGTTTCTTCACTCATAACATAACTTTCTCGTACCTTAGGCAATTCATATCTAGGAATAAGGCTAGTTCTAGCAGGTGATTCAGGAGATTCAGTTTCAAGCACATCATCAGATTCAACAACATCATGTTGTATAACTATAGCAATTTATTTATCAAGAAATTTACATAGTGGCACATCATCATTATCAAGCAAGGTACTAGCATCATCATGAGCATCATTCATAGTAGAAGTAGCATCATCAATAACTTGGGACATATCAGAATTAATAGCATGTGGTGGTGTTGCAAGTTTATTCATAACAGAAGGTGAATCTAAAGCATAGCTGGATGGCAGTTCTTTATCTCCCCTTGTCCTTGAGGGAAATATCTTAGTCTTAGGATTCTTCATATTGATAATTCATACGTCTCCGTCGTATCTACTTTTCCAAAGACTTTTGCCCTTGTTTTGGACTCTGACTTGTATGATTTGAATGGAACTAACCCGGACTGACGTTGTTTTCAGCACAATTGCCATGGTGTTGTTTTATGTGCAGAAAACAAATATTCTCGGAATGACCTGAAACTCCACGGAACATCTTAGAAAAAACAATAAAAAATCCTCGCCAAAGATGAAGACCAGGGGGCCCACACCGTTCTCACGAGGGTGGGGGGCGCCCCCCCTAGGGCGCACCCCCCTACCTCGTGCCCCCCCTAGAAACCCTCCGACGCCAACTCCAACTCTATATATTTGCTTTCGGAGAGAAAAAAATCAAAGAGAAGAAATCATCGCATTTTATGATACGGAGCCGCCGCCAAGCCCTAAAACCTCTCGGGAGGGTTGATCTGGAGTCCGTTCGGGGCTCCGGAGAAGGGGATTCGTCGCCGTCGTCATCATCAACCATCCTCCATCACCAATTTCATGATGCTCACCGCCGTGCATGAGTAATTCCATCATAGGCTTGCTGGACGGTGATGGGTTGGATGAGATTTATCATGTAATCGAGTTAGTTTTGTTAGGGTTTGATCCCTAGTATCCATTATGTTCTGAGATTGATGTTGCTATGACTTTGCTATGCTTAATGCTTGTCACTAGGGCCCGAGTGCCATGATTTCAGATCTGAACCTATTCTGTTTTCATGAATATATGTGAGTTCTTGATCCTATCTTGCAAGTCTATAGTCACTTACTATGTGTTCTGATCCGGCAACCCCGAAGTGACAATAATCGGAACCACTCCCGGTGATGACCATAGTTTGAGGACTTCATGTATTCACTATGTGCTAATGCTTTGTTCTGGTTCTCTATTAAAAGGAGGCCTTAATATCCCTTAGTTTCCAATAGGACCCCACTGCCACGGGAGGATAGGACAAAAGATGTCATGCAAGTTCTTTTCCATAAGCACGCATGAGAATATATGGAATACATGCCTACATTACATTGATGAATTGGAGCTAGTTCTGTGTCACCCTATGTTATGACTGTTACATGATGAACCGCATCCGGCATAATTATCCATCACTGATCCGGTGCCTACGAGTTTTCCATATACTGGTTTACGCTTATTTACATTCCCGCTGCTACTGTTACAATCACTACAAAATACCAAAAACATTGCTGTTGATGTCTTTACTTTTGTTGCTGCTACCACCACTATCATATTACTTTTCTACTAAACACTTTGCTGCAGATACTTGAGAATATTCTTGAGAATATTCTTTGGCTCCCCTTGTGTTGAATCAATAAATTTGGGTTGAATACTCTACCCTCGAAAGCTGTTGCGATCCCCTATACTTGTCGGTTATCAATAATATGATAATAATCCCAAGTGACTCAACAAATATAGCTATGCTCCCTGGCAACGGTGCCAGAAAAAGGTCTTGATAACCCACAAGTATAGGGGATCGCAACAATTTTTGAGGGTAGAGTATTCAACCCAAATTTATAGATTCAACACAAGGGGAGCCAAAGAATATTCAAAGGTATTTGCAGCTGAGTTGTCAATTCAACCACACCTAGAGATTAATTATCTGCAGCAAGTAATCATTAGCAAAGTAGTTTGATAGTTTTGATATAAGTGACATCAACAATAGTAACAGTAACAGTGATAGTAGTAACTTTGTAGAAAATGTAACAGTGATGATAGCAGTAGTAACTTAGTAGAAACAATATAAGGTAAATTCGTAGGCATTGGATCGGTGACTTGTTGGATGATATTCATTATTTGATAGTTATAACCTAGGGCTATTCGGTACTGGCTCTAGTTCATCGATATAATGTAGGCATGTATTCCGTAAATAGTCATACATGCTTTATTAAAAGAACTTGCATGACATCTTTTGTCCTACCCTCCCGTGGTAGCGGGGTCCATATTGGAAACTAAGGGATATTAAGGCCTCCTTTTAATAGAGAACCGGAACAAAGCATTAACACATAGTGAATACATGAACTCCTCAAACTACAGTAATCACCGGAAGAAGTCCCGGTTATTGTCACTCCGGGTTACCGGATCATAACACGTAGTAGGTGAATATAACTTGCAAGATCGGATCTAGAACATGGATACAATGGTGATAACATAAATGGTTCAGATCTGAAATCATGGCACCCGGTCCCAAAGTGACTAGGATTAAGCATGGCAAAGTCATAGCAACGTCAATCTCAGAACATAGTGGATACTAGGGATCAAGCCCTAACAAAACTAACTCAATTACATGATGAATCTCATCCAACTCCTCACCGACCAGCGAGTGAGGGAGTCCTGGACTAAGGGGTCCTCGGGCGTCCGACCTATTGGACATGGGCCGGACTGATGGTCTTTGAAGATACAAAGACCAAAGACTCTACCCGTGTCCGGATGGGACTCTCCTTGGCATGGAAAGCAAGCTTGGCGTCCAAATATGAAGATCCCTTTCTCTGTAACCGACCTTATGTAACCCTAGATCCCTCTGGTGTCTACATAAACCAGAGGGCTAGGTCCGTAGACATATATCCTCATAATCATAGTTAGACATGCTAGACTTTTAGGGTTTAGCCACTATGATCTCGTGGTAGATCAACTCTTGTAATACTAATATTCATCAAGATCAATCAAGCAGGAAGTAGGGTATTACCTCCATAGAGAGGGCCCGAACCTGGGTAAACATTGTGTCTCGTGTCTCCTATTACCATCGACCTTAGACGCACAGTTCGGGACCCCCTACCCGAGATCCGCCGGTTTTGACACCGACATTGGTGCTTTCATTGAGAGTTTCGCTGTGACGTCAAAAGATAGGATTGATGGCTCGCCTTGTTCTCAAGGTCAACATCACCTGTAGAGGAGCACTGACCCCAGGCCAAACCCTTCGGCTGGGCGTCTTCACCATGTCCGCCTGTTCGGCAGCCAACGATGACTTCTGGGGTCATCGAAAATCCCCTCCGTGTTGACTCCAAATACTCCAAGCAGATGGATCCGGCGGAGCTGTCGTCTTTAAACGAACTCCTAGATCACATCGCCGGCCTGGGGGTCACCACAGACTATGATCAGATTGGGCTTAAACCCGACTAGAGAGAAATTAAAACTCCACCGATCACCCATCAAATAGCGGTAGTGGAGGAGCAAGACGAAAACTCTTCCTCTATATTGAGGACGAACAATGTTCGGATCTCCAAGCTTCAAGAGCCGGACACCTACCTACAGAAAGACATGCCTTATCCTCCGAACATAAAATCGGACGATAAGCCCAAAAAATCAGTTGACATCCTGGAGCCCGAGCCATTAAGTTCGGAAGTTCTTCAAACTCCGGATCCTAAATTGGGTCAGGGTTCGAATTTCAAACCACCCACCCACCCACCCACCCACCCAGATATAAGCGCCCTCATGGGCATCCGACAACAGTCTCAGGAAACGGTCCACCACTTCAGGGCCAGATTCCTCCTTGTCAAAGATAAGATTGAAGATTGCCGCGACGAAGACGCGATCTCAGCGTTCCGCAACAATTGCACGGATGAAGGAATCCTCAACGCCATCAACCATCGTCGCATATCACGCTTCGCAGACTTGGCAACCATTGTATATAAGTACTGCGCAATTGAAAGCGCCTAGAAAACTCAGGCAGCTCGCTGGAAACCGCCGGTTTCCACCCAACCCCTTGTTCAGGTGAAAAGGATGCACCCTCGTGGCACGCCCGGCCCAATGTTAAAGAACTATAAGCCCATTACGGGACACGGAACCGTTCTGGAGGGATGGCTCGATGGACCATGCAAGTTACATGCAACACCGGATACTATATCAACCCACAACCTTTTGAGCATGTTGGATCCTCCCGCAGGTGGCCAAGAGAGGCGAGGATATCCTCACCAAAAACAACCTAGAGCAATATCCCCCAGAAGACGAGGACCTTAGAGTATTGATGGTCTTCGAGACTTCGCTTCAAACAGTAAGCGCAAAAGGGCACTCCGCGACCTTGCCGAAGTCTGCCAAATCGCAGCAACAAACCCTTGGAGAGACACGGCCATAACTTTCAATGCTGATGATGAACCAAAATTCAGGACAGTCCGGGCACCAGCCACCCTGGTCCTCAGTCCGATCGTGGACGGCTTCTGGCTCACCAAGGTTCTCATGGACAGCGGCAACGGATTAAACCTCATTTACGAGGATACACTCAATAAAATGGAAATAGACAGGAGCCGCATCGAGCAACATAGCACGACCTTCCGAGGAATTATTCCTAATCAGGAGGCGTGATGTGCGGGAAAAATCATGCTCGACGTGGTATTCGGCACACCGGAGAACTATCGGACCGAAGAATTAACCTTCCAAGTGGCCCCTTTCGACAATGGATATCACGCCCTATTGGGGCGATATGCATTTACATGCTTCCAAGCTACACCTCACTACGGGTATATGAAGCTCAAGATGCCCGGGCCCAACGGCATAATCACTCTCGCCAGTGATCCGGACATAGCAATTCGTGCTGAAAATAAAACCGCATCCCTGGCCCTTGAGGCATTATCTGAAACCCTGGCGGCCGAAGAATTAACTGCATTACGCTCCACGGTGGATAGGGACAATGTAATCCTGGACAAACGACCCAAATCCACCTCCTTCAAACCAGCAGAAGAAATAGTCAAATTCCAATTCCATCCAACGGACCCCAAGAAGACGGCATCTATCGGGGCACAACTAGACCCAACGGTCGACACCGCGCTACGAGAGTTTCTGCGCGAGAACTGGGATATATTCGCCTGGAACCCCTCGGATATGCCAGGAATCCCATGCAGATTGGCTGAACACAGCCTCAATATATTGATGGGATATAAACCGGTCAAGCAAACAGTATGACGCTTTTTCGAATACAAATGTCAAGCTATGGGGGAGGATCTAGCCTAGCTAATCGAGGCCGGATTCTTTAGAGAAATAAAACACCCGGACTGGCTAGCAAACTTGGTGATGGTGCCAAAGAAGGATAAATCCTGGCACATGTGCGTCGAATTCAAAAACCTCAATAAGGCCTGCCCTAAGGATCCCTTCCCCCTCCCCTGCATCGACCAGATCATTGATGCCACCGTAGGACACGATTCACTATGCTTCCTCGATGCATATTCTGGATACCATCAAATCAAAATGAAGGACTCCGATCAAGCCGCAACGGCATTCATTACCCCATATGGGCCATTCTGCTTCAACACCATGCCCTTCGGGCTCAAAAACGCCGGGGCCACCTACCAACGCATGATTCAAACATGCGTGGAGAAACAGATCGGCAAGACAATTGTAGCATATGTGGACGACGTCTTCATTAAAACTAGGCACGTCGATTCACTAATAGACGATTTACGTGTCACATTCGGCAACCTCCGTGCTGGAAAGCTGCTGGGCTTCATCGTTTCCAATAGAGGAATTGAAGCAAATCCATCCAAAATCTGAGCTTTATCACAATTGGCTACACCAACGGATCTTAAACAGGTCCAAAAACTCACAGGATGTGTGGCAGCTCTAAGACACTTTATCTCTAGATTGGGAGAAAAGGCATTGCCACTGTATCGCCTCCTCCGGTGCGCCGAGCACTTCGAGTCGACGGATGCGGCAACAGCCAGATTGGAAGAAATAAAAACCCTACTTGCGAGCAACCCAATCCTGGCCGCGCTGAACATCGGCAAACCCATGTTATTATACATATCGGCAACACACCAGGTGGTGAGCGCCGTGCTCGTTGTTGAGCGAGAGCAGGACGGACACAAATTCCCGCTTCAGAAGCTGATATACTACGTATCCACGGTCCTCACACGATGCAAATCCCGGTACCCTCATTACCAAAAGATAGCATATGCGGTCTTTATGGCATCCCGGAAGCTACGGCACTACTTCCAAGAATGTTCTATCATGGTGGCTTCCGAAGTACCACTCAATGACATAATAAACAACCACGATGCTACGGGCCGGATAGCCAATGGGCCATTGAGCTCCTTCCATTCGACATAACATACAAACCGCGTCGAGCCATCAAATCCCAAGTACTAGCGGACTTCGCCGCCGAATGGACAGAGGCCGAACTCCCTAAAGAGTACATCACATATTCCAACTGGGTTATGTATTTCAATGGTTCCAAAATGCTGGCAGGATTAGGAGTGGGCGTCATTTTAACGTCCTCCTCTAGAGACGTAGTCCAATACGTGCTCCAAATATTATACACAGAATCCAATAACACAGACGAATATGAGGCCTTATTGCATGGTCTCCGGATGGCTGTCTCCATGGGCATACAACGCCTGGAAGTGCGCAGGGACTCAAACCTCACAATATCTCAAATAAATGGAAATTTTGATGCCAAAGATCTGAATATGGCGGCTTATCGCAATGCCGTCCTAAAAATGTCAGCTCGGTTCGAGGGGCTCGTGTTTCATCACGTGGCTCGAGAAAGTAATCAAGCGGCGGACGTCCTTGCTCGCATCGGTGCTAAGCGCGACCCCTTCCCACCTAAAATCTTTCTGGAAAGGCTTTTTAATCCGTCCGTGTTGTGGCAAGGGGAGAGCGGCAACACCAATCCGGATCCGAACACAGCCCCAGATTCCGAACACAACAAAATAATACCGTCGGCCCATCTCATCATGGCAGTCATTGCCCCATGGACTGAACCCTTCTTGGCCTACCTTACTAGGAGAGAAATCCCAGAGGATCAGAATGAGGCTCACCGCATTATCCGGCGTTCAAAGGCCTACAAGGTTCACCACGGAGAGCTCTACAAGAAAAGCGCTACCGGAGTTCTTCAAAGATGTATCTTCGAGGAAGAGGGGCGGCAGCTCTTGGCTGAAATTCATGCCGGTCTCGGCAGTCACCACATAGCAGCTCGGGCCCTTGTTAGAAAGGCCTTCAGTATAGGTTTTTACTAGCCGCCGCCCGAGAAGATTGATACGTCTCCAACGTATCTATAATTTTTGATTGTTCCATGCTATTATATTATGTGTTTTGGATGTTTATGGGCTTTATTAAACACTTCTATATTATTTTTGGGACTAACCTATTGACCCAGAGCTCAGTGCCAGTTCCTATTTTTTCCCTTGTTTCAGTGTTTCGAAGAAAAGGAATATAAAACGGAGTCGAAACGGAATGAAACCTTTTGGAGAAGTTAATTTTGGAAGGAAAGCTACCAGATAGACTTGGAGTGCACGTCGGGAAAGAAACGAGGGAGCCACGAGGCAGGGGGGCGCGCCCACCCCCCTAGGGCACGCCCTCCACCCTCGTGGGCCCCTCATGGCTCCCCTGATGTATTTCTTCCGCCTATATATATCCATATACCCTAAAACAATCGGGGAGCACAATAGATCGGGAGTTCCGCGGCCAGAAGCCTCCCTAGCCACCGAAAACCAATCTAGACCCGTTCCGGCACCCTGCCGGAGGGGGAATCCTTCTCCGGTGGCCATCTTCATCATCCCGGTGCTCTCGATGATGAGGAGGGAGTAGTTCTCCCTCGGGGTTGAGGGTATGTACCAGTAGCTATGTGTTTGATCTCTCTCTCTCTCGTGTTCTTGAGGTGATACGATCTTGATGTATCGCGCGCTTTTCTATTATATTTGGATCCTATGATGTTTCTCCCCCTCTACTCTCTTGTGATGAATTGAGTTTTCCCTTTGAAGTTATCTTATCGGATTGAGTCTTTAAACATTTGAGAATACTTGATGTATGTCTTGCCGTGCGTATCTGTGGTGACAATGGGATATCACGTGATTCACTTGATGTATGTTTTGGTGATCAACTTGCGGGTTCCGCCCATGAACCTATGCATAGGGGTTGGCACACGTTTTCATCGTGATTCTCTGGTAGAAACTTCTATGAGTTGGTTGAATAGATGCATCTGAGATTGTGTGATGCATATCATATAATCATACCCATGGATACTTGAGGTGACATTGGAGTATCTAGGTGGCATTAGGGTTTTGGTTGATTTGGCTCTTAAGGTGTTATTCTCGTACGAACTCTAGGGCTATTTGTGAAACTTATAGGAGTAGCCCAACGGATTGATTGGAAAGAATAACTTTGAGGTGGTTTCGTACCCTACCACAATCTCTTTGTTTGTACTCTGCTATTAGTGACTCTTTGTTGCATGTTTAGGGATAGTTATGTGATCCAATTATGTTATTATTGTTGAGAGAACTTGCACTAGTGAAAGTATGAACCCTAGGCCTTGTTTCCTAGCATTGCAATACAGTTTATGCTCACATTTATCATTGGTTACCTTGCTGTTTTTATAATTTCAGATTACAAAAACCTTTATCTACTATCCATATTGCACTTGTATCACCATCTCTTCGTCGAACTAGTACACCTATACAATTTACCATTGTATTGGGTGCGTTGGGGACACAAGAAACTCTTTGTTATTTGGTTGCAGGGTTGCTTGAGAGAAACCATCTTCATCCTACGCCTCCTACGGATTGATAAACCTTAGGTCATCCACTTGAGGGAAAATTTTCTACTGTCCTACAAACCTCTGCACTTGGAGTCCCAACATTGTCTACAAGAAGAAGGTTGTGTAGTAGACATCAAGCTCTTTTCTGGCGCCATTGCCGGGGAGGTTAGCGCTTGAAGGTATATCTTTAGATCTTGCAATTGAATCTTTTTGTTTCTTGTTTTAGCACTAGTTCAGTTTATAAAATAAAGTACAAAAATATGGAATTGAGTTTGCATCATACCCTTCATCTTTTTAATATCTTTCGTGAGTATGATGGAAAGGAAAATTGTGCCAAAGTGTTAGAAGAAGAATGCATTAAAATGTTTGGCACTAAATATTTGAATGATGAGCATGATTGCAATGTTGTTAGTATGAATTCCTTGAATATCCATGATGCTAATGATATGCAAAGCCACAAGCTTGGGGAAGCTATGTTTGATTAACATGATATTTTTTTCTCCCCCAAGTTTTGATGAGAAAAATTTACTATGATAGCATGCCTCCTGTTTATGATGATTATATTGATGAAAGTGGATTTGGAGAGGTCATGACTTTATTTAGTGATGAATCCACTATTTCGGAAGAGGTTCCAATTGATTATGACAACAAAGTTGCTATCTATGATGATTATTGTGATGACTCGTATGCTATTAAGAGTAATGATAATCATGAAACTTGTCATCATGATTTTAGTTTTCAATTGGATTATGCCTCACATGATAATTATTTTGTTGAGTTTGCTCCCACTACTATTCCGAATGAGAAGAATTTTGCTTATGTGGAGAGTAGTAAATTTTCTATGCTTGTAGATCATGAAAGCAATGCTTTATGTGATAGTTATATTGTTAAATTCATTCATGATTCTACTGAAAATTATTATGAGGGAGGAATATATGCTTGTGGGAATTGCAATAATATCAAGTTCCCTCTCTATGTGCTTAAAGTTTTAAAGTTATGCTTGTTTTTCCTTGCTATGCTAGTTGATTCTTGTTCCCACAAGTTGTTTGCTCACAAAATCCCTATGCATAGGAAGTGGGTTAGACTTAAATGCGCTAGTCATATTCTTCATGATGCTCTCCTTATGTTTCAATTCTTATCTTTTATGTGAGCATCATTGAAATCATCATGCCTAGCTAAGGGCGTTAAACGACAACGCTTGTTGGGAGGCAAGCTAATTTTATTTTTGTTCCTTGCTTTTTGCTCCTGTTTAGTAACAAGTAATTCATCTAGCCTATGTTTAGATGTGGTTTTATGTTTTAATTAGTGTTTCTGCTAAGTAGAACCTTTGGGAAGACTTGGGGGAAGTCTTTATGATCATGCTATAAAAACAGAAACTTTAGCGCTCGCGAGAATTGCTGCCAGTTTTTATTGGAGAGTGCTATTGAGTTAATTCCTTTTTCATATGATTAATATATAAATTACTCAGGTCCACCAATTTATTTGAGAATTTTATTAGTTCCATAAGTATAATTTTGATAGAGATTACTACAGACTGTTCTGTTTTTGACAGATTCTGTTTTCTATGTGTTGTTTGCTTATTTTGATGAATCTATGAGCAGTATCGGAGGGTATGGACCATAGAGTAGTTGGAATACAGTAGATATTACACCAATATGAATTTAGAATGAGTTCACAACAGTACCTAAGTGGTGATTTATTTTCTTATACTAACGGAGCTTACGAGTTTTTTGTTAAGTTTTGTGTTGTGAAGTTTTCAAGTTTTGGGTGAAGATTCGATGGACTATGGAATAAGGAATGGCAAGAGCCTAAGATTGGGGATTCACAAGGAACCCCAAGGTAATATTCAAGGACAACCAAGAGCCTAATCTTGGGGATGCCCCGGAAGGCATCCCCTCTTTCGTCTTTGTTCATCGGTAACTTTACTTGGAGCTATAATTTTATTTACCACATGATATGTGTTTTGCTTGGAGCGTCAATTTATTTTGTTAGTATTTTCTTGATGTTTGAATAAAATATCAAGAGCTGAAATTCTTAAATGTTAGAGAGTCTTCACATAGTTGCATAATTATTCGACTACTGATTGAGCTTCACTTATATCTTTCGGAGTAGTTTGTTTTTGCTCTAGTGCTTCACTTATATCTTTTTAGAGCACGGTGGTGGTTTTATTTTGTAGAAATAATTGATCCATCATGATTCACTTATATTATTTTGAGAGTCTTTATAACAGCATGGTAGTTTGCTTTGTTTATGAAATCAGTCCTAATATGATGTGCATCCAAGAGGGATATAATAAAAACTTTCATATAGAGTGCATTGAATACTATAAGAAGTTTGATACTTGTTGATTGTTTTGAGATATGAGGATGGTAATATTAGAGTCATGCTAATGAGTAGTTGTGAATTTGAGAGATACTTTTGTTGAAGTTTGTGATTCTCGTAGCATGCACATATGGTGAACCGTTATGTGATGAAGTCGGAGCATGATTTATTTATTGATTATCTTCCTTATGAGTGGCGGTCGGGGACGAGTGATGGTCTTTTCCTACCAATCTATCCCCCTAGGAGCTTGCGCGTAGTACTTTGTTTCGATAACTAATAGATTTTTTCAATAAGTATGTGAGTTCTTTATGACTAATGTTGAGTCCATGGATTATACGCACTCTCACCCTTCCACCATTGCTAGCCTCTCTACTACCGCGCAACTTTCGCCGGTACCTTAAACCCACCATATAACTTCCTCAAAACAGCCACCATACCTACCTATCATGGCATTTCCATAGCCATTTCGAGATATATTGCCATGCAACTTACCACCATTCCGTTTGTTATGACACGCTCCATCATTGTCAGATTGCTATGCATGATCATGTAGTTGACATTGTATTTGTGGCAAAGCCACCATTCATAATTATTTCATACATGTCACTCATCAGTCATTGCTCATCCCGGTACACCGCGGGAGGCATTCATATAGAGTCATATTTTGTTCTAAGAATCGAGTTGTAATTCTGGAGTTGTAAGTAAATAAAAGTGTGATGATCATCATTATTAGAGCATTGTCCCAGTGAGGGAAGGATGATGGAGACTATGATTCCCACACAAGTCGGGATGAGACTCCAGATGAAAATAAATAAATAAAAGAGGCCAAACAAGCCCAAACAAAAAAATAGAAAAGAGGCCATATAAAAAAAAGAGAAGGCCCAAATAAAAAATAAAAAAATGAGAGAGAAAGAGAGAAGGGGCAATGCTACTATCCTTTTACCACACTTGTGCTTCAAAGTAGCACCATGATCTTCATGACAGAGAGTCTCCTATGTTGTCACTTTCATATACTAGTGGGAATCTTTCATTATAGAACTTGGCTTGTATATTCCAATGATGGGCTTCCTCAAAATGCCCTAGGTCTTCGTGAGCGAGCGAGTTGGATGCACACCCACTAGTTTCTTTTGTTGAGCTTTCATACACTTATAGCTCTAGTGCATCCGTTGCATGGCAATCCCTACTCACTCACATTGATATCTATTAATGGGCATCTCCATAGCCCGTTGATACGCCTAGTTGATGTGAGACTATCTTCTCCCTTTTTGTCTTCTCCAGAACCACCATTCTATTCCACCTATAGTTCTATGTCCATGGCTCACGCTCATGTATTGCGTGAAGATTGAAAAAGTTTGAGAACATCAAACGTATGAAACAATTGCTTGGCTTGTCATCAGAGTTGTGCAAGATTTAATTATGTTGTGTGGTGAAGATGGAGTATAGCCAGACTATATGATTTTGTACGGATAGCTTTCTTTGGCCATGATATTTTGAGAAGACATGATTTCTTGGTTAGTATGCTTTAAGTATTATTATTTTTATGTCAATATTAAACTTTTGTCTTGAATCTTATGGATCTGAATATTCTTGCCACAATAAAGAGAACTACATGGATAAATATGTTAGGTAGCATTCCACATCAAAAATTCTGTTTTTATCATTTACCTACTTGAGGACGAGCAGGAATTAAGCTTGGGGATGCTTATACGTCTACAACGTATCTATAATTTTTGATTGTTCCATGCTATTATATTATGTGTTTTGGATGTTTATGGGCTTTATTCAACAATTTTATATTATTTTTGGGACTAACCTATTGACCCAGAGCCCAGTGCCAGTTCATGTTCTTTCCCTTGTTTCAGTGTTTTGAAGAAAAGGAATATCAAATGGAGTCGAAACCGAATGAAACCTTCTGGAGAAGTTATTTTTGGAAGGAAAGCTACCAGATAGACTTGGAGTGCACGTCAGCAAAGAAACGAGGGAGCCACGAATCAGGGGGTGCGCCCACCCCCCTAGGGCGCGCCCTCCACCCTCGAGGGCCCCTCGTGGCTCCCCTGACATATTTCTTTCGCCTATATATATCCATATAACCTAAAACGATCGGGGAGCACAATAGATCAAGAGTTCCGCGTCTAGAAGCCTCCGGAGCCACCGAAAACCAATCTAGACCCATTCCGGCACCCTGCCGCAGGGGGAATCCTTCTCCCGTGGCCATCTTCATCATCCCGGTGCTCTCCATGATGAGGAGGGAGTTGTTCTCCCTCGGGGTTGAGGGTATGTACCAGTAGCTATGTGTTTGATCTCTCTCTCTCTCTCTCTCGTGTTCTTGAGGTGATACGATCTTGATGTATCACGAGCTTTGCTATTATATTTGGATCCTATGATGTTTCTCCCCCTCTACTCTCTTGTGATGAATTGAGTTTTCCCTTCGAAGTTATCTTATCGGATTGAGTCTTTAAACATTTGAGAACACTTGATGTATGTCTTGCCATGCGTATCTATGGTGACAATGGGATATCACGTGATTCACTTGATGTATGTTTTGGTGATCAACTTGTCGGTTCCGCCCATGAACCTATGCATAGGGGTTGGCACACGTTTTCGTCGTGATTCTGCGGTAGAAACTTTGGGGCACTCTTTGAGGTTCTATCAGTTGGTTGAATAGATGAATCTGAGATTGTGTGATGCATATCGTATAATCATACCCACGGATACTTGAGGTGACATTGGAGTATCTATGTGACATTAGGGTTTAGGTTGATTTGTGTCTTAAGGTGTTATTCTAGTACGAACTCTAGGGCTGTTAGTGACACTTATAGGAATAGCCCAACGGATTGATTGGAAAGAATAACTTTGAGGTGGTTTCATACCCTACCATAATCTCTTCGTTTGTACTCCGCTATTAGTGACTTTGGAGTGAGTCTTTGTTGCATGTTGAGGGATAGTTATGTGATCCAATTATGTTATTATTGTTGAGAGAACTTGCACTAGTGAAAGTATGAACCCTAGGCCTTGTTTCCTAGCATTGCAATACCATTTATGCTCACTTTTATCATTAGTTACCTTACTGTTTTTATAATTGCAGATTACAAAAACCTTTATCTACTATCCATATTGCACTTGTATCACCATCTCTTCGCCGAACTAGTGCACCTATACAATTTACCATTGTATTGGGTGTGTTGCGGACACAAGAGACTCTTTGTTATTTGGTTGTAGGGTTGCTTGAGAGAAACCATCTTCATCCTACGCCTCCTACGGATTGATAAACCTTAGGTCATCCACTTGAGGGAAAATTTTCTACTGTCCTACAAACCTCTGCACTTGGAGTCCCAACAACGTCTACAAGAAGAAGGTTGTGTAGTAGACATCACAGATGCACATGACCTTGTCCAATGTTGCGTCGGATGCCAGCTCTTCGCCAACCAAAGTCATATTCCCCCACCGCTCTACAAACGATCCCCATCACTTGGCCTTTCGCGGGCTGGGGGCTCGATATGGTCGGACCCCTTAAAGGAGGAAGCCATAAGAGAAAGTATCTGCTGGTCAGGGTGGATAAATTCACTAAGTGGATAGAGGCCAAACCAGTTAAAATGGCCGAGGAGGGGCCAGTGATAGAATTCATATCCCGCGTGGTTCACCATTATGGTGTTCCACACAGCATCATCACCGATAACGGCTCCAATTTCACAGTCGATGTGGTGAAAACTTGGTTTGCTAATCTGGGCATTAAGCTCGATTTCGCCTCTGTCTATCACCGGCAAACAAACGGTCAAGTCAAACGGGCCAATGGTCTTATTATGAGCGGCATCAAACCCAGACTAGTGCAGTCTTTGAGGGTGTGTTTGGTTCAAGAACGAAGTGGAATGTAATGGCATGGTTCCTTTCTAAGGGAATGGGTCGGTTCTGTCCTTGTGTTTGGTACGAGCAATTCATAGGAATGGAATGATTACATTTTGGTGTTTGGTTTACAGGATGGAACGAAATGAATTTATTCATCTCACCACTCAAATATATTGACTCGCATCAAATAAAAACAAGAAACATATAATAAAAACTACAAGTATCTACATGTGCAAAATCTGTCAAAATACAAGTCATCCATTTACATGTAAAAAAATTTCAATCAAAAGATGCGTCAAAAACTCAAAATAGATGTCGATTACTAGAAATTGAGCTTGCTGTTATTAGGAAAAGCTACCAAAGATGGTGTGATTAGTAAAATACAAGGCATCCACCCATAAATGGTTCCCAAATCAAGCTAGTTATGATAGCTACGAATGAATCAAGTCATAGTTGTCGCCTCTTGCCGCTGCTTGCCCAGCTGTGGCACCTAGTAGAGGGACGGGCACTGCAGCCGGAGCTTGCAGTCGCTAGCACCACGAATTCGTCATCGAGGGCATGGCTTGTGAGATGCAGCCACCCGTTGTGTTCCAGCTTCAGCTCGTGGAGGTCCGGAGCGTCCCGGCGTGGAGCATGGGCAAGGAGGCCAAAGGGACGAGCAGAGCCTCGATAGGCGACTGAGAGGCATCGCCGGAGATACAGAGGCGAGCAGAGGCGGCGCCCGAGAGGTTGAGAAGCTGGGGCGCAGATCGAGACGGAGTGGCGGCACTGGGATTGTGTTTGAAGACGAGGGAGTCGTGGGGGATGAGTGAGATGCGAGGCATTCCGCGTGATTCCTCCAAATCGGAGGTACGAGCACATTCCGGATCTCAAGCGAATATTCCGTTCGGGGGAATGGATAGGTTCCAATTCTTCGCTACTACCAAACAGAGGAATCAGGCCCAGGAACGGAACGGACCCATTACATTCCAGCCCATGACCTCAACCAAACACACCCTAAGAGAATCAGACCAGCACTGGGTTGAGGAGCTTGACTCCGTACTCAGGGGGCTGCGGACCACGCCCAACTGCACTACAGGATATACACCTTTCTTAATGGTGTACGACGCGGAGACTGTGTTGCCCTGCAATATTATTCATGACTCACCTCGAGTGCACATGTACAAAGAGAGAGAGAGAGGTTGAGCTTGATCGGCAGGACAGCCTAGATGCCCCGGAGGAAGAGCGCAATATTGCAAAAGCCTGTTCCGCATTTTATCAATAACAAGCCGACAGATATCAAAGCAGAGAAATACAGGCCAAGACTTATAATGTTGGCGAACTCGTTCTACACTTGCCAGAGACAAAAAAGGACAAACTCAAGCCCAAGTGGGAAGGTCCCTTCATCATTGACGAAGTTCTCACTGGAGGAGCGTACCGCCTGCATACTGCATCAGACAATCGCCTAGAGCCGAACCCCTGGAACGCGGCTAGACTCCGAAGATTCTATGCCTAGCGCCGAACTATTTGTTCGTCTCCTTCTCCCTGTTGTTTCCTTTATTTTTTCCTCTCTTTTCATTCCTCTAAGCCTTAAAGCTTTTGCACGGCTAAACTGTGCACCTTTGATGCACACATCCTCGAACATGTACGTCCATTATACCTGGGGGCTTCCCGGACATAAGCTTATTCTTATTTTCTGAGCATCAAGCTCATCACATATGCGTTTTTCCCATATGTACCCTTTCTTCGCCATTATATGCGTCGATATGATTTAAGTTTTGGCCAAGCTAGGTTGCCAGGCTCCTGTGCTTATGCCCTACATTCCTGTTAGTTCGGCTTGGGTATAAAAGGAGCACCTCTGCGATTGTTACTGCCGGGTCAACCGGATGTGTACCTCAGACTGGGTGAAGCCAAAAGCTAGCGTTCTTAAGGGAATATTCGCTAGGTGTATTAAAGATGTTTTTGCATTCACCCCATGGTGAACCCCCAGATGTTACGTATACTGCGATTTTTTCCAATCATAGTTCGGACATGCATTTTAACGCATGCATACCCAGGGAAACTAACCCTTAACGGAACTATTCTCTCTGGAAGATGTTTCTTACAATCACAATGTAATATAACATAACTAGACGGATACAACTTGTCTGTTCAAGCAACTATGACCCCTACACCTCGTTTCCACGCATACCCCGGTCTATTTTACTACTCAGGTATTTGGAAACACTTCGCACCTTCGGGTCCAGAGGTCGAAGCAAAAAGGTCTTCCATGACACTCGTTTTATAATTCAGCTAGAGTTACATATGTCAAGGAAAGTACATAGTCACTTGGACTCAAAAATTTCCTCCTCTATACCGTCCAACAGGTTGTCTAACTTACAATCTTGCTTGGAATACTTGGCGGCTACTTCTACTTGGTCATATACCAAATTAACAGGAACTTATTTTCCATCTGACCCTAGAGGTCCGACCCGAGCTATATGATTCAGATCAAGCTTGGGATACCGTGTTTTCACCATGGCCCAGGCTTCTCGTGCACCTTCCGGGCACGCCGATATCTTCCACAATCGAAAGCGCCGCCATGCTCCCTTGAATAGCTGTATAAGCTCCTCCATCTTTCCTGGAGGGGAGGCAGATGGCCATAAGGCCTTGGCAACACTTCGCATCACCTGCCAAGCCTGCTCGTGCACTTGCAACAGCTCTTGTAGCAGATCGCTCGAGAATCTGGACATCTCCTCTTCGGGACGACCGGTCAGCATACCTATAGACATAACTCTGTCAGTTCCCTCTATCTCTGAATTATTCGAAGGTAAGTTCGACCACATACTGAATATGCCGCCTCACAGCCTTTTATTCTCCTTTACGGAGTCAGCCAGCTGGGCCCGTACATCTTTCAGTTCCTCGCCCAGTTGGGTATTGGAATCCTGGAGCTTGTTTTTCTCCTCCACGACTCGTGTTAACACACGCTCGCCCGCGGCTAGTAGTTTTTTGGCTTCTCGTTCTCCACCTTGAGCGACTTTCAGTTGCTCTTGCAGCTGTTCTAATGATCCTATTAAGAGTGAGCAACCGTGTTAACATTATTGGTATACCATTATGTTTTCTCAATGGAGGGGAACATTACCAGGAGACGCCTTCTTGGATTTCTCCAGTTCGGCATTGGCAGCAGTTAGCTAGGTCCGATACTTTTCTAGTTCCTGAGATAACAGGCTGTTCTTCTCCGTAAGTTCCCAATTATACAATGATCCTTAAATCAGTTGTATCAACTTCTTTAAGTCTCGGGGGCTACTGGTGTATGACTATTAAATCTACACTTACCCGCATATCTTTCAGATGCTGGTCCGTGGCTCTGGCAAGCCCATCCCGACCAGCTCGGATGTACGCATCGGCCGAGATGAAGGCATCAAATGCCTCCTTTGAAAAGTCGGGGTCACGAAGAGCGGCCGTCCGACGATGATGATTCATGGTGCTCTCCACTTCAGAGTTTGTGATGGACATATCGTTTGAATCCTCTATGGAAGGACAGTTTGGCGCCACTCCCGTGTCAGCCCCCGTCCTTAGGGTAGGGTCCGCAACTTGACTAGTGGAGTCACGTCCAGCTGGATCGCCGGACACGGTTCGACGGATATTTTTCCTGATAGAATGCGGAGAATGGCATCATGATTTGATCTGGCAATCAGAAGATGTATTCTTGAAAAGAAAGCCTTACCTCTTTCACGAGGGTTCTGTTGTGTTATCATTTGCCATCCTCTTCGAAGATATGCTCGGCGCGGGCGCCGTTCTCCTTGGAGACGCTTCTGGTGCATGTTGTGGCATCGAGCGCCTCCCCTTTGGAACAAGAAATAGTGTGGTGGGTGAGGCATAGTAAGGAAACTCTTTCGAAGAAGGTGTCTTTTAAATTACTCACATGCGAAGCAGGGAGGAGACCGGGGTAATCGGCGATGATGGGTACTTCCGTACCATCGTAACTCATCTGATAGAATACTCAATCCTCGAGCTCCACAAATATTTCCGGATCTTCTTCAAATCCGGGGTCAAGGTCCCGGTTGTGACCCTCTGGCTGGGGAGCGGGGCTATGGATCCCCTGGATGGCCTTCCGCCATGCCTGTAGCGAGTGGATAGGTTACTGTCCATCGAAAATGATTCAGGGAGAGGAGTAAAATGGTGGGATTGGAGCTTACCCAGCTAGGAGGATTATACATGGAAAATCCATCTTGACATTGGAGACGAGTGAACTCCTCCTTCTCCCCTTTGTACAGTTCGGCCAATATTTTGACCAAAGAGGCGGGGTTTTTTGGACCCTTCCGACCATAGCGTGAGGCGTCATCTTCCCCATTATGGTGCCACATAGGAAGCCCTCTGTATTGGAGTGGTTGGACCCCCGCACTATGGAGATAGCCATTACCTCGATTATTGACAATCCGGACTAGGCAAGCATCTTAATCTTGCCCATCAACTGACTGACTTATGCGCTATCCTCCTCCTCGAGGCTTTGAGGATGCCAACTATGGTGTTTCTTCAACGAAGCGCTTGAAAATTCGGGGAGGCCCATTCGGACTGGGTCAGGAAGAGCGACGTCGTCAATATTGAACCATTCGGAAGGCCACTCTTCGGAAGCCTTGTTCGGCGTGCCAGACAGGTATCCGGTCCTGGCGATACGCCACACTTCGGCTCCTCCCACTTAGAATTTTGACCCCCCTTGATTACAAGGGATGAGGCAGAACAATTTTCTCCATAATTCAAAATGGGCCTCACAGCCTAGGAATAGCTCCCATAGAGCAACATGACCCGCGATGTGCAGGATGGAGGCGGGAGTGAAACTGTGCAGTTGGATGCCATAATACTCCAGAAGTCCTTGGAGGAAGGGATGGATTGGAAATCCGATGCCTCTTAGAAAGAAGGGAAAGAAGCATACTCGTTCCCCCTTGGATGGATCGGGGAAGTTCTCCGCATGAACCCCGCCATTGAAGGACATCAGCCCTGCTCGTACGGGGACTAGATCTGCGGGAGGAAGAAAGCCCTGTTTTTGCAGCTTCGACAGCTGACTGTGAGACATGAAGCATCTCTCCCAATCACCCTTTTCGGAGCCATGGGGATGAGAGGAAGAGCTGGGAGCATTACCCATGTTGGGGTGGTTCTGCTTAGCAAGCTCTGAGGATTTTCCCGCGGGGTGTGGAATCGATCTGAGATCTATTCTCTTAAAATAGGCACCTCTCTTGTACGGTGAGGGTGGTATGTGCAAAAATACCTCGACCTCTCGTATTCGCTCGCCACGTGGAAGCTTGCTACCTCTTGAGCACTGCGTTGGTTTTCCCTTGAAGAGGAAAGGGTGATGCAGTAGAGCAGCGTAAGTATTTCCCTTAGTTTTTTAGAACCAAGGTATCGATCCAGTAGGAGACCACGCGCGAGTCACCTCGTACTTACACACACAAATAAGAACCTCGCAAGCAACGCGATAAAGGGGTTGTCAATCCCTTCACGGCCACTTACAAGAGTGAGATCTGATAGAGATGATGATAATAAGATAAATATTTTTGGTATTTTTATGATATAGATTGAAAGTAAAAGATAGCAAAATAAAGTAGATTGAAAACTTGTATGATGGAAAATAGACCCGGCGGACATAGGTTTCACTAGTGGCTTCTCTCAAGATAGCATAAGTATTACGGTGGGTGAACAAATTACTGTCGAGCAATTGATAGAAAAGCGAATAATTATGAGAATATCTAGGTATGATCATGTATATAGGCATCACGTCCGTGACAAGGAGACTGAAACGATTCTGCATCTACTACTATTACTCCATACATCGACCGCTATCCAGCATGCATCTAGAGTATTAAGTTCATAAGAATAGAGTAACGCCTTAAGAAAGATGACATGATGTAGAGGGATAAACTCATGCAATATGATATATACCCATCTTTTTATCCTCGATGGCAACAATACAATACATGTTGTTTCCCTTTCTGTCAGTGGGATCGAGCACCGCAGGATTGAACCCAAAGCTAAGCACTTCTCCCATCGCAAGAAAGACCAATCTAGTAGGCCAAACCAAACTGATTATTCAAAGAGACTTGCAAAGATAAACCAATCATACATAAAAGAATTCAGAGAAGATTCAAATATTTTTCATAGATAAACTTGATCATAAACCCACAATTCATCGGATCTCGACAACCACACCACAAAAGAAGATTACATCGAATAGATCTCCAAGAGAATCGAGGAGAACTTTGTACTGAGATCCAAAGAGAGAGAAGAAGCCATCTAGCTACTATCTATGGACCCGAAGGTCTGAATTAAAACTACTCACACATCATTGGTGAGTCCATGGAGTTGATGTAGAGGCCCTCCGTGATCAATGCCCCCTCCAGCGGAGCTCCGGAAAAGGCTCCAAGATGGGATCTCTTGGGTACAGAAGGTTGCGGTGATGGAAATAGGGTTTGTTGGTGCTCCTGGATGTTTGCGGGGTATATGGATATATATAGGAGGAAGAAGTAGGTTGGTGGAGCAACGAGGGGCCCACGAGGGTGGAGGGCGCGCCCAGGGGGGTGGGCCTGCCCCCTGCCTTGTGGCCTCCTCTTTTGTTTCTTGTTTCCAAAAATAATGCTCCTGAAGCTTTCATTCCGTTTGGACTCCGTTTGATATTCCTTTTCGGCGAAACTCTAAAATAGGCAAAAAAACAGCAATTTGGGATGGGCCTCCGGTTAATAGGTTAGTCCCAAAAATAATATAAAAGTGTAAAAATAAGCCCATTAACATCCAAAATAGATAATATAATAGCATGGAGCAATCAAAAATTACAGACACGTTGGAGACGTATCAAAGCTGAAGTCAGGAAGGCGTGGAAGCCGAGGGGTACGACATTAAATGGAAAGCCGAATACATCAGTTTGAAGTCACTGAAGGAGGAACCCACCTTGCAATGCTGAAGACTATCTGCGCGCCGAACACCTCGTCATTGAAGTCTGGTTCAGGGGCTACTGAGGGAGTCCTGGACTAAGGGGTCCTCGCGCGTCCGACCTATTGGACATGGGCTGGACTGGTGGGCTGTGAAGATACAAAGACCGAAGACTCAACCCATGTCTGGATGGGACTCTCCTTGGCATGGAAGGCAAGCTTGGCGTCCAAATATGAATATTCCTTTCTCTGTAACCGACCTTATGTAACCCTAGACCCCTCCGGTGTCTATATAAACCGAGGGCTAGGTCCATAGACATATATCCTCATAATCATAGTCACACATGCTAGACTTTTAGGGTTTAGCCATTACGATCTCATGGTAGATCAACTCTTGTAATACTCATATTCATCAAGATCAATCAAGCAGGAAGTAGGGTATTACCTCCATAGAGAGGGCCCGAACCTGGGTAAACATTGTGTCCCCTGTCTCCTGTTACCATCGACCTTAGACGCACAGTACGGGACCGCTACCCGAGATCCGCCGGTTTGGACACCGACAGCGAGCCTACGAAGGAATTACTCACCCCGGGTGGGGAGCATCATGGAATTAGCAATGGAGAAGGGTTGGTGATGACCGAAAACGAAGATCCCCCTCTTCGGAGCCCCAAACGGGCTCCAGATCTGCCCTCTCAATGAATAACAGGGTTTGGCGGTGGCTCTGTCTCGTGGATCGTGATAATTCTTTCTCTCTGGTTTTTTCTCCGAAAATAGGATTTTATAGCATTGGCTTCAGGGTCAACGGGGCCACTAGGTGGGGACAACCCACCTAGATGCGCCAGCCTAGGGGGCGTGCCCAGGTGGGTTGTGCCCACCAAGGTGCCCCTCTCCAGCAGGTCTTGGCTCCAGAAATTCTTATTATTGATATAAAAGATCCTCACAAAGTTTTGTTCCATTCCGAGAACTTTTATTTCTGCACAAAAACAACACCATCGTAGTTCTACTGAAAACAGCGTCAGTAAAGGGTTAGTTTCATTCAAATCATGCAAATTAGAGTCCAAAACAAGAGGAAAAGCGTTAGGAAAAGTAGATACGTTGGAGACGTATCAAGTGCGAGGTGGTCGGGGAGGCTGCGTGGCGTCTCCAGCCAGCCTCCAGCGTCGGCGGAAGCAGGAGGTGGCTCGGGCGCGTGCCGGCATGCAGCGACCACGTGTGCGATGTCGTACTGGCATGGGGGGGAAGACGCCCCCGCCCCTAGTGGATTGGGCTGCCTTACCAGGCCGCTAGCTGGCCAGGTAAGTGGGCTGCCAGGTCAGTGCCCTCTCTCTCTCTCTCTTCCCTATTTTCTTTATGTTTTCTATTTATTTGCTTTGTTCTGATTTAGTAAAGATACTAAATCATTTGATAAAATCCTGGAAATATTTGTGGGCACTTGTAGAATTATTTCCAACATCCCTCATATGCTTTCATGATAATGTGGACATTTAATATAGTTTATAGAATTTAAATGTCCAAATTCAAATACTTATGATTTAATTCAAAAATCCAGAGTGTCTTAGAGAAGTGTGCACCATTTTTGGCTGAGGTTCTAGACCAATTCAAAAATGATGAACATTTATGAAGGGCATTTTGGGTTCATTGAAAAGATTTAATTTTGACCCTAGTTGAATTTCATTTGCTGCTAGGGTTTAACAGTCCCCATTTCAAATTCATTTGAATTTTAAACATGATGACATGATGATCAAGCAAAGACAACAGGGGCTGAGCTAGGGCTGTGACAGATAAAATACTGATTCTTTTTGCAGAAGATTAATTGAAAATTTTCCCAGGTTTTCCGAAATATTCAGAATTTTTGGAGTTACACAAGTATTCGAGAGTTACAGATTACTACAGACTGTTCTGTTTTTGACAGATTATGTTTTCTATGTGTTGTTTGCTTATTTTGTTGAATCTATGGGCAGTATCGGGAGGTATGAACCATGGAAAAGTTGGAATACATTGGATATTACACCAATATAAATAAAGAATGAGTTCACAACAGTACCAAAAGTGGTGACTTATTTTCTTACACTAACAGAGCTTATGAGATTTTCTGTTGAGTTTTGTGTTGTGAATTTTTCAAGTTTTGGGTAAGGATTTGTTGGACTATGGAACAAGGAGTGGGAAGAGCCTAAGCTTGGGGATGTCCAAGGCACCCCAAGGTAATATTCAAGGACAACCAAGAGCCTAAGCTTGGGGATGCCCCGGAAGGCATCCCCTCTTTCATCTTCGTCTATCGGCTACTTTACTTGAGGCTATATTTCTATTCACCACATGATATGTGTTTTGCTTGGAGCATCTTGTATGATATGAGTCTTTGCTTTTCACTTTGCCACAATCATCTTTTCTGTACACACCTTTTGAGAGGGACATGCATGAATCGTGATTTATTAGAATACTCTATGTGCTTCACTTATATATTTTGAGCTAGGCAATTTTGCTCTAGTGCTTCGATTATATGTTTTTAGAGCACGGCGGTGGCTTTATTTTATAGAAATTGTTGAACTCTCATGCTTCACTTATACTATTTTGAGAGTCTCTAAACAACATGGTAGTTTGCTTTGGCTATGAATTTATTCCTAATATCATAGACATCCGAGAGGGGTCTAATAGAAACTTTCATATAAAGTCCATTGAATACTATGAGAAGTTTGATTCCTTATGATTGTTTTGAGATATAAAGATGGTGATATTAGAGTCATTCTAGTGAGTAATTGTGGATTGTATAAATACTTGTGTTAAAGTTTGTGATTCCCGTAGCATGCACGTATGGTGAACCGTTATGTGATGAGGTCGGAGCATGATTTACTTATTGATTATCTTTCTTATGAGTAGCGGTTGGGGATGAGCGATGGTATTTTCCTACCAATCCACCCCCCTAGGAGCATGTGCGTAGCACTTCATTTCGATAACTAATCAATTTTTGCAATAAGTATGTGAGTTCTTTATGACTAATGCTGAGTCCATGGATTATACGCACTCTGACCCTTCCACCATTGCTAGCCTCTCTAGTGTCGCGCAACTTTCACCGGTACCATACACCCACCATTACCTTCCTCAAAACAGCGACCACACCTACGTATTATGGCATTTTTATAGCCATTCCGAGATATATTTCCATGCAAGTTTCCACTGTTCTGTTTATTATGGCATGCTCCATCATTGTCATATTGCCTTGCATGATCATGTAGTTGACATCGTATTGGTGGCAAAGCCACCTTTCATAATTCTTTCAGACATGTCACTCTTGATTCATTGCACATCCCGGTACACCTCCGGAGGCATTCATATAGAGTCATATTTTGTTCTAAGTATCGAGTTGTAATTTTTGAGTTGTAAGTAAATAAAAGTGTGATGATCTTCATTATTAGAGCATTGTACCATGTGAGGAAAGGATGATGGAAGCTATGATTCCCCCACAAGTCAGGATGAGTCTTCGGACTTTACGAAAAATAAAAGAGGCCAAATAAGCCCATTAAAAATGAGAGAAAAGAGAGAAGGGGCAATGTTAGTATCCTTTTACCACACTTCTGGTTCAAAGTAGTACCATGATCTTCATGACAGGGAGTCTTTGATATTGTCACTTTCATATACTAGTGGGAATTTTTCATTATAGAACTTGGCTTGTATATTCCAATGATGGTCTTCCTCAAATTTCCCTAGGTCTTCATGAGCAAGCGAGTTGGATGCACACCCACTTAGTTTCTTTTTGAGCTTTCATAAACTTATAGCTCTAGTTCATCTGTTGCATGGCAATCCCTACCCACTCACATTGATATCTATTGATGGGCATCTACACCTAGTTGATGTGAGACTATCTCCTTCCTTTTTTCTTCTCCACAACCACCATATTCTATTCCACCTATAGTGCGATATGCATGGCCCACTCTCATGTATTGCGTGAAAGTTGAAAAAGTTTGAAAACATCAAAAGTATGAAACAATTGCTTGGCTTTTCATCAGGGTTGTGCATGATTTGAATATTTTGTGTGATGAAGATGGAGCATATCTAGACTATATGATTTTGTAGGGATACATTTTCTTTGGCCATGTTATTTTGAGAAGACATAATTTCCTTGTTAGTGTGCTTGAAGTATTATTGTACTAATGTCAATATTAAACTTTTGTTTTGAATCTTACGGATCTGAACATTCATGCCACAATAAAGAAAATTACATGGATAAATATCTTAGGTAGCATTCCACATCAAAAATTATGTTTCTATCATTTACCTACTCGAGGACGAGCATGAATTAAGATTGGGGATACTTGATACATCTCCAATGTATCTATGAATATTATTTGAATCTTCTCTGAACTCCTATATGCATGATTTGATATCTTTGTAATTCTCTTCGAACTATCGGTTTGGTTTGGCCCACACTGGTACGCGTCGGTGCTATACAAACAGTTTTTAACCCCCTTCCGCGACGACATTTGGAACCGTCACCAAGTGAGTGTGGGCGATAGGGGGGTCCTTCCCAGACGACCCAGAAACCGTCGGGGATATTCCCTCCTGGCACACACGCTCGGCAAAATGAGGTCGTGTGCAACCGACGAGTGCTCAAATACAGAAATACGTACAGTAGAGCTAAAAAATACAATTATACAAGCGAAATTGTTTCCGGTCGCAAGTACATCCCACACAGTCAGTCCCGACGTTTCCGTTCATATGTACATCCCACATAGTCGCTCCAAGGAAAACATTTCCGTTCATAGGTACATCACACACATTTTTTCCCGTTTAATCGTTTGTGATAGCGCTGCCATTGCGCACGATATTAATAATTTTATCGTTTGCGTTATTGAATGCATCACACACAGTGCGTACAAGAAACTGTGTGGCAAAACCTATCCATCACACAAAGTTTTTATGTGGTAAACATTTGCGTAAGGTGGCCTAACACAAATAGTTTTCAAGAGAAATTCGTGTGTGCAGTGGAGATTGATCGCACACATAGTGGGTCCTAGAAACGTTTCTGATCTCCATGTATATCGCAGACGTTTCGCTTTCTGTAGCGACCAGACCTCAAACAGTCTGATCTCTTTGCTCCGGTGTCATCCCTGGATCAGTAATGCTTACACCACACAGTACTCGGAGGATTTATAACAGAGTAGCAATCACACACTTATTACATCGAGTGTCTCAAGAGAGAACTTATTACAATAAATATGGCTTAAGGCCATCTAATAACGATAACAGCGGAAGGCTTGGAAGATAAGTGAGTCCATCACTGAGTATAGAACCACGACCTAAAAACTCCTTAATCGTCGTCTAAAAAGTCTGCAACATTAACGTTGCAGCCCGAAACGGGTCAGCACATGGAATATGCTGGCAAGGTAGCACATAGAGAGTAATGAAATGAAACAACTATACTATATGCATACTTGGCTGGTGGAAAGCTCTACGGTTATAGTTTTGCGTAAAGCCAATTTTTCCCTACTACAAAGGAATAAATTTATTTAACTATCATGGTAGTTGTTAAACATTGAGAATGGTTGATAGAATTCTCAATCCCAATTAAAAATATCATTAACAAACCCAACAAAATTAATTTAGGGTAACATGTTGAGATTCACATGATAATCCAAGTACTAGATAATCAAGATTGTCCATAACCGGGGACACGGCTAACCATGATTAGTTTATTACACTCTGCAGAGGTTTGCGCACTTTTCCCCACAAGACTCGATCGCCTCCGTTTGGTTTCTTGCACTACATGGTGTTTGAGAAGACGGATGACCAAGACATAGTCTTTCAGAAGTGCTAGCACCGTACGATGGATAGACCGTTACACCTACTTTCCCCTAGATCTGCTAGTCTACCCTGTAAGAGTTTGCATGACTTAATCAACTATGCTAGAGCCCATAATAGCTTGTGGCTGCACACGGAAGTTTCTAGTATGAATAGTCTCATGATCCCTTTGAGCCTGGGTGGCGGTCCAAAAGAAAACAGGCAAGTCCTGGAATACCAAGGTGCCTCAATCCACCCGGATGTGTGTTTAAGTTGCCACCTTAAATAAACCATTAATTAACAAACTCACATATGTCATGGATATCACTCACCCAATCCACGTCTACTAGTATAGCATGGCATAATAAGCAAACGTAGAAGTAACTCCCAAAGGTTTGTAGGTAAATAGGTAATAGGTACTACCTCAACTACTTCCCATCCCACAATTTAATTAGATCCTAATCATGCAATGCGTGAGGATTGATCTAATGCAATAAAACTGGGTAGTAGGAAAGGTATGATGAAAGTGTTACTTGACTTGCTGATGATCCGGGAAACCTAGCGATTCGAAGTAACAGGCGGCGCACTCCGGGTATTCTATCGCAGACAAACAAACAAGCATACAATAAGTACTCATCTAATGCACAGCTAATAGTCAAATAAGAGATCTAACCAGAAGGTTCAACTTACGAACTCTGGTTTGCAAAAAGAATCAAATCGAACGAAGCAACGAAAGTCAAACGGCGAAAGAAAACAAATTCGTTCTACTTATCTGGATCTAAGGAAAATTTTACAGTAGCAAAAACTTGTTTAAGTTGGTTAAACGGATAGAGGGTTTCGAGACGAAACTCGAGGCGCTTGAATCGCCTGATTCCGATAAACGAGCCAAAAGTTATACTAAAAAGAAAATCGGATCAGGAATCGCGATCAGAAAAATCGCAGATTAAATCCAAGAAAAAGAAAAACGACGAACGTTCACTAGAACGAACGAACGCTCGCTAATTAAATAAATCGGAAAAACCGATCTATTAAAAAAACAGAATCTAAAAAAATGACGGTTTTTTGAAAAAAAATAAAATAAATAAACCCGCGCGGATACCGAGGTGCACCTCGGACGGCGTGAGGCGGCGGCGGTCGGCGCGGCGGCGGGGCGGCGGCGGCGGGCGCTGGTGGCGGCAGGGCGGCGCTGGCTAGGGTTCGGCGGGGCGTGGGCTGAGGCTGGCTGGGCTCCCCCCCGGCTTATAAAGCCTAGCCACATGTTATTGAAGCTAGATACTTTAGCATAATGTTTTGAAATACATGTTTAGGATAGTTATTGAAGCTAGATTTTTATATTCGGATACTTGAGCATAATCAGACTGGGTTTTTTCCAGACTGAGCTGATTTTTATATTCGGGCTTGTTATTGAAGCTAGATACTTGAGCATAATGTTTTGAAATACAAGTTTAGGATAGTTTTGATTCACTCCGTTTTAGGAGAGAGTGTTAATAACATGTTCAATAAGACTGTGTCAATTGTATCGTATGGCGATTGAAGCTTCTTTTTATGTGAAACTCTAATGCTTGATGGTTTTGTTTGTTATGATCTATTTTTCCAAAAGTATGGGGGCGCAGGTCTGTTCATCCACCTGACAAAAGTGAAACAGAAAGTAGCATAAACCCTGTTTGGGTTTTGCCCATCTTTTTCATGCATGTAAGCTTTCTTGACAAGCAACTGCATCTGTTTTTTGTGTATCACTAGTAATAAGCATGAGTTTTTTGTGTATCACTAGTAATCGAGCTTGAGTTCTTTCTCAGTTGTTATTTTCTTCATCTTAATATAGATGTCGGACTTGTATATTAACACATTGCATGGCGATGAGAGGAGAAAGAAAAGGAAGAGGGCAGCTGCTGGATTTTTTGTGTCGGTTGTCGCGATAGTTCAACACACGTATTGTCAGAGGAAGATTAGAGAGCTTGATGATTTCAGTGAGGATGAGGCGGAGATTAGGATTAGAAAGCAGATGCTTAGATCAATTCATCAGGGTTCTAAAAAGCACTGTTTTGATAGTTTGCGCCTAACTAAACGGTCCTTTGTGGACCTGTGCGCTATCTTGCGTGAAAGATGTGGTTTTGGGGACACATTTTATGTGTCGGTTGAAGAATCAGTCACAATGTTTCTGCTAGTGCTAAGCCATGGGATGAAATACCGGTTAATTGAAAGCACGTACAGATGGGCACTCGAGACCATCAGTAGGCATTTCAATGAGATCTTAAGAGTTGTCCTTTCCTTGTCTCATGAGTTTATAAAGCTACCAACCCCTTCAGCTGAGCAGCCCGAGGATAGTAGATGGAAATGGTTTCCAGATGGGCTAGGATCTTTAGATGGCACACATGTTGATGTCTGTGTTTCCGCTCTCAAGCAAGGCAGATACAGGAACAGAAAGCAAGATGTGACCACTAATGTGGTTGGTGTTTGTGACCGGAATATGAAGTTTTTGTATGTCTTAGCTGGATGGGAAGGTTCTGCATCTGATTCACGAGTGTTGCGAGATGCAATGTCACGACAAGACGCTTTTAGAGTTCCACATGGTAATTGTCTGTCTTGGTACGGTAGAACAACTAAGTTATGATATTTGAATGTAAATATAATATCTAATACTTGTTATTTTTGCAAACATTAGGAAAATACTACCTTGTAGATGCTGGGTACACTAATGGTCCGGGCTTCTTTGCTCCATACCGGTCAGTCCGGTACCATTTGAAAGAATGGGCGGCTAATGGAAATAACCCACAAACTCCAAGAGAGTTATATAATATGCGACATGCATCAGCTAGGAATGTGATAGAGAGAACTTTTGGTCTACTAAAGATGAGATGGGCTATTTTGAGGTCTAGTTCATTTTTTCGCATACGGAATCAGGTATCACATAGTATTTTGCAAAACCAAGCCTTCGTTTATTTTTATTTTTTTATTAACACACCAATAATACCATCTCGCAGATCCGTGTCATTAATGCTTGTTGCATATTGCATAACTTTCTAAGAGATAGGCAGAGAGAGATGGATGATATAATGCTAATTGACGTGGATAATCAGTTAAATGCTGCTGCCATCGAACATCCTGAAGAACCAAACATGATTAGACATGTTGAATCAACAACTGAGTGGAACAACAAGCGAGATACCTTAGCCAATCAAATGTGGGAAGATTACCAAAGGAGACGCGGGGGAGCCAATTATTGAATTCATTCATTTGTATGTTCATATATTTCATATGCCTATTTTTGAACCCCCGCCCTCTCTCTCTCTGGATTCTACGTTTGTCTCATACATATATTGTTTCTTGCAGGAAGATATGGATGTGGAGAAGAAAGGAGGTAGAAACTACCTTACCTGTACGGATGAAATAGATGAAGCAATGCTGAATGTGTTCGTGGAGCATTAGAATAGAGGGGATCGTGCTCAAAATGGGTGGAAGCCACATGTTTACACTGCAGTTGTCAAGAATGTTCGAGCCAAGTGCAATGTGGATATCACAAAGGAGAATGTCATATCAAGGTGCAAGACTATTGATAGACACTATGTCAATGTCAGCAAGACATTGTCAACGAGTGGTTTTGGGTGGGATTGGATCCATAACAAGCTTATGGTTGATAGTGAGGACGTGTGGAGAAACTATGTCAAGGTAAGCACTACATCTTGAGCATCTATGTATTCATGGCATGGTCACAAGATTCATTTTCATCATTCATGTGGTCAAGTAGTTTATTCGAAAACATGCACTTATACACCTTCTCCACCTTCTCCATCATGATGTGGAATTCAGCCAAGTTTATTTGAAAACATGCACTTATACTTGTTCATGCATAGCCTTCTAATTAGTAGTTTACTCATAATTTCCCCTATGTTTTGCTATTATATTAGTAATCAGCCTTCTCTTGAGAAACAATCACAACTTGCAGTAGTGCACTTGTTTTCCCCATTATTTATGTGATTTTGCACCATGACATGAGTTACATCTTAGCTGTAGTCTACGATTTTCTCTTTGGATGTGTGTTTGGTGTTTGGATGGATGTGTGTTCATTTTCCACCATGACATGAGACTATTTGTCTTCATGGGTTGCAGGCAAACAAAGATGCAGCATGCTACAGGCACAAGGTCATAAAGTTTTGGGACTCTATCAGCCTTGTCTTCTCGAAGGATCATGCCACCGGAACCGGAGCCAGAACTGCTGGTGAAAGTGCAGCGGAAATGGCTGCAGAGAATGTCAACAACATCAACACTGATTCTGCCGCAACATCTTCAACCCAAACCGGCGAGGAACAAAAGAGGAAAAGATATCGATCGGATGACTGAATTGCATCTATGCTTGGAGAGAAATTGGATAATTTTACCAGTGCCTACAAAGCTGATATCGCTCAATTGCTCCTCCTGAGAAACCCTCCTCTCCTGAAGAAATACTTGACGCTCTCAACGCAATTGTGGGACTGGATGATGATGGCTTGCTAGCAGCTTATGATTTCCTCATAGCAGATGACCGCAAGTTCAAGGCTCTTATGGCGCTGCCTGAAAAGATGAAGAAGAAATGGATCCTCAAGCAAATCAACCAATGAAGGTATGTTTCTTGTTCTGTGATTAGTTACCAGCTAGCAAGCTCTACTGCATTTTGTCCTTAGTTGTTTGTTATAGTACAATATTATGGGTGTCCTGTATTTTGTCATGCCAATATGGAGCAGAGGAGGCAACAGCTTGCTTGGTTTTCATCATATTTATGTACTTACCTATTTCCATGTTTGAGATTAGCATGATAGAAGGTTTTATGTTATCATCTTAATAAGGTTTTCCTGCCAGGTCTTCCCAAACATGGCTTGATAAAACAACGTTTTCCTGCCATGTTTGAGAACAACTTGTTCTGCCATGTCTCCTGAAACAAGGTTTTATGAACATATTTTGCATGCACATAAATATTCAGTGTGTTTGAAGGTCTCTTATGAACTAGTCTTTTTTTCTTTGGTCGAGAGGTGGCATTATTAGTCTAGAATACATCAACCAGATATATCCTTATTTAGTGGCTGTAGTCTTTTATCAACTTAGTTTCGGTCCTACTTAACCTACTCAGCTGTTGATGGTTTTTTGCTATTACCTTTCGATTCATGATAATTGTGCAAATGAAGTGCAAATTAACCTTTGAAAAATTTCTATATCAAGTTGAGTTTTCTTACCCTTCCTAGAGATTGTTGCAAGCTAAAGTTTATCGTGTGACACTTCGATTTGTCTTCTTGGCTATCCTCATCTTTCACTTTGAGAAATTTCTACCAACCATTGTGTTCAAGGATTGTTTATTGCCCTATGAGACCATATGTCACCATTTCTCATCATATTTTGCAGGAAATTTTGGGTGAAGTGTGATGTTGAACGAACAGAACGAAGAAATGAAGATCCTTGAGCAATGAAAATCTTTCTTGGATGGTGCTAATAATGCAAAGATTCAGTTTTTGTGTAACCTTGACTAGATTATGATCATTTGATGTTGTTGTGAACCTTTGTCGTATTGCAAAGATTAACTTTTTACAAAGTCTCATGTTTAAGTTATATGTATTGGCATGGTTTAGTTTAATGCAAAACATTGCCATGTGTGAACAAACGAGCTGTCAATGTTGGTGTTGGTACAGATTTGTTCATACTATTTATTCCTAGCACAAAGGCTAGTGCGTTGGTGCTGGTATAGTTTCATGCTCATTTTGGTTCTAGTACAGATTTGACCTCAAAATCCTAGTGACAGCCAAACATGAAATTTGGATTGAATTCATTTCATTTCATTTCAGCCAAATGAAATGAAATCAGGGGAGCCAAACGAGCTGTTATTTCATATCCAACCATGTTTATTACAAATATAGGTTTAACCACGAATGCATAATTCGATGCACAGGTACATATACTGAAGAACTACAAAAGCACAAAGTAAAGAATGATGAACCACAGTTGTACTAAAGACTATAAAAAGAGAGGCAAAATACATTCTGGTTGCTAGAGAAGGCGAAGCGGAATGCCCATATTGTGCCCTCCTCCATGCATAATGCGCGCATGACTCTAGGCCAACCCCTTGTGATGGTTGCCCGTCCATCCTTCACTGTCTTCATTAGGACTTCTCGATCTTCATTGTAGTCTGGATGAAATACTTTAACCTTCATTGCGTGTTCACCAATCATGTACTTTGTGAGGTAATCTTGAGTGAACTACTTCGGGAACCACTGGGAATCCAAAAGATTCATACATTGTTGTCTAACAACTCATTATGGTCAGTAAAAAGAGAAGGCTGCAGAGTTTGTAGTTACCATCCTACAGCTCACTGTTGTGTTGGATAGAGCATAAACAAATAATTTTCCTGCCACCATTCGTATCTTTTTGCTAATAATCCTTATCAGTTTCCTCACTTGATCATTGTTCATCAATATCTCATTGCCCCATACGCAAAAAGGGTCGATGCATGGATCATTGCCAAGGGCATATGTACCTACAAGAAACGAGTCAATATTAGAAGCTAACTAGTGTCCAGGTCTGGATCTATGTGCACTACATTATGGAATGACGGGGGGAGTACAAGCCGAGGGATGAAGCTAACATCGGTTGAAAATGGTGGCCACTCCCGTTGTTGTCCTACATAAGTAGTGGAAAGGCATGATAAGTACAACAACCTTAACATCAAACAAATATGGCAAAGGTAAACAACATCGTCTCCAAATGATAGCTTGAATGTTTTGGTTTCAGCATGCTATTAAAGCAGATATAAAATGGAAGGCAATGTTACCCACAGCAGGCTTAATAGCCATCAAATATTGCAATTCAAACTGGTATTGTTGAAAATGAATAGAACATAGGTAATGCTTAAACATCACACTTGATAAATGTGTAAAACTGAAATAAAGGGCATGTGTTAACTACACTAGGAATAACGGGAAACAATTATAGCCGTTCAAACTGGTATTGATGTAGTCGAGCAGCACAGTTCCGACTTGCACATAATGAACAACACATTGTGAATGACAGAAGTAAACAAGGCATAAATGACCAGTATAACAACCAAATATAGCCATTGAAAACTGGACAAAGTCTCACTGCAGCCAACCTAACAAGCAAATATAGATAAACAGGGCATATGCTTGAAAACTGGACAAATGCTCACTGCAACCAACCTAACAAGCAGATACAGGTAAAAAAGGCATCTTCTTGATAACTGGACAAATGCTAAAAAAGCAACCTAACAACCAAATATAGATAAACAGGGCATATGCTTGAAAACTGGACAAATGCTCACTGCAACCAACCTAACAAGCAGATAAAGATAAACAAGGCATCTTCTTGATAACTGGACAAATGCTAAAAAAGCAACCTAACAACCAAATATAGATAAACAAGGCATCTGCTTGATAACTGGACAAATGCTAAAAAAAGCAACCTAACAACCAAATACAGATAAACAAGGCATCTGCTTGATAACTGGACAAATGCTCACTTCAACCAAACTAAGAACCAAATACAGATAAACAAGGCACATGCTAGATAACTGGAAAAATGCTCACTCCAAACAACCAAATACAAATAAACAAGGCAACTACTCACTATACACAACCAAATATAGCCATTCGTGAAACTGAAGTGGACAATTCATACTTAAACATCACATAGACCTATTGAATAATACATTTTTGCACAACTGAAATAATTAAACACGTCACAGTTAAAGCACCGCACGACAAATGCTACTACAACAAAGGGTACGGGTTGGCAAGCTAGAAAAGGTAAGTTTGCTGATAGAATGTTGCCTCACATTTCATGGACGGGATCCTTCCAGTTGGAAGAGCACATACCCATGGTGCGCTCTCTGATGTCACAGATGGGTTGTTTCACCTTGGAAGAACCTTCGTGGGTTCCCTACTCGTGGTCGTGGTCGATGAGATCTGACTTGGCAATTGAGGATCCCAAGCCGCCGTAGTAGAACGTGTCCTTCAGAAATGACAAAATGGGCTCGATGGCGTATAAAGCTCGCAAATCCTTGACCGTTTGGTGGAGGAGATCAGCGGGAGGGCCGTCAAAGAGATCGACGGTGGTTGAACCAGAGGGATTGGGGATGGACCACTTAACCTGTGACATGGCCCACGTGAAGCCGTCAGTGTGGATGAGCTTGATATCATAGCCAGATTTCCCGAGATACAGTAATACGCTAGCCTACTGACATGAAGCCTTCGGCATGGCAACGTAGTCAACATCGTCGCTGGCTTCTGTGGTGATTTGTTGCTCCAGGATCGACAGGTCGGGGCGAAGGCAGCCACCTCGCCAACGTCCGTCGGGAGGCCATGATAAACGTCTTCTTGGATGAACGCTCATCGGGCTCCCCGGGATACACGGTCGAGCTTAGGCTGCGACATTCTGGAGCAGGGGATGTGGATTTGGCGGGGAGGGTCATCGTAGGCCCCATCTAAAAACTCAGGCGAGTGGGGCGACGGTATGGGAATTGTTGGGTAACCTGAACTTTATTATCTAAGCTAGGAGGAACGGGCAGACCGGCAAGGGTTGGCGGCAGCGCAGGCGGCGGCCGCGAGCTAGGATTCGTGGGCGGAGGGGTGGGTTGGGGATTGTGGAGGGGGGGAGCGGGGTTGGTTTTTGAGGATACACCGCGGCTACTGAAAATTATAGTAATGGAGGGTGGAGATGGTAGTGGACGAGGGAGGGCGATAGTTCAAATGCCTCGGCTACTGCAATTTTACTATAAGGTCGGTGCTAGAGGAGTGTGGGCGATGGTTGAAGTATGACTGCTACTAAAATTTGGGTAAAGGAATTGATACGAGGCGGGAGTGCCCAAGATCGCGCACGGTCCAATAACAATATGTGTGTATGATAATAAGGAAAAGTGGCGCGGATCCGCCGATTTTTGCAACGCTCAAGGCGGGTAGTTTGTTCTTTATATTTATAGCTAGTTGGTCTATCGCACACGGTTCGTCCTAATTTCCAAATAAACTTACCCGCCTTTAGTCTTCACAGGTGGTGGTTTTATAGTGCACTTGCATCGCACACGGTTAAGCTAGTACCTCCACCCTTTGCTCGCGCTTGCGTGGTCGTGGTGATTTCAGCGCACTTGCATTGCACACGGTTGAGGCAGTACCTCCACCTTAATTTTCTCGCGCTTGCGCAGGCGTGGTGATTCACATCACACTTGTATCGCACACAGTTAAGATATTATACCCCGTGTCCGTTGAGCATCATCAGAGTCTTTGCAGCAAAAAATAACATTAGAGAGGGTCAAAAGACAGCTACGCCAGCATGTGGCCCAAATATATATGAGTGAAAAGGGTGGTATGTGATGTTCAAAATTCCAATGCACAACTTTGACCACGCGGGCCCACTGTTTGGCGCGTCGTTGAGGATCGATGAGAGGGGCCAGAAGTCAAGAACCAGCTGGAAGTGGCCAAATGTATGTACGAATATTGGGGATGTTTAAAACATTATATACACAATGCATAACTTTGGCGGCACCTGCCTCGCAAACCGGAAAGCACCCTAACAACCACCTAGCTAGGATATATATAATGACATAATGTCGTACCTAGCTAGGATGCTTGCCCCACCACCTCCCACTTCGTGTCTGCGGGGCCGATACACGTAATTATCGATACTTTGGTCACACATGCATGTCGCCATGACCTACCATAAGACGGACCACCGAATCTATCGTTTGGTTAAATGATAGATGTAGTTCTTGTCGATAAACCGCTTGGGCCAATAGATTGAACCATCATAAAAATCGCACGAGAGGGACCACAAAACCATCCACCTCTTGCATGCAGCCCAAAATGATGTACGTTGGGAAGGGGCAATTAATGTGTGTTTTCAATATAGAATAATGTAAAATTTAGATGTGGTGCATACCTCTCGATACAGACAACAACCATGAAGGCAAGGTAGTTAAGGACAAGATACGCAGGGTTTGATGTACGTCGAACCCAGCAATCCGAGCATCTGGGAGGGAATCCTGACAACACATGAGCTCGAGTTTGGTTGAGAGACATTTGACGGTGACTGGCCCTAACACGAACTAGGAGGAATCCATTCATGGCCAACACATACCCCTCATTATCGGTCAAAGGGATGATATATATACACTCGGGGAGCCCACAGATATGCGTGTCATCACAAAAAACTGCACAAGGGAGACGTGGTCGATCAGAAGACCCTGTATACACTACATGCGGCCCAAAAATATGTATGGGTACGATGGTGTATGATGTGTTTAAATGCCAAATGCACAACTTCGATGGGCCACCAACTACATTACAAACCGAACATCGTACCCGACTCCAAGCCTTGTTCAATACGTACGATGTCAGTTTCCCAACTTCGAGGCGACGGTGGCGGGGGGGGGGGGGTCATTCCACGCTTGTGCTCAAACTTTATTTTGTCTAGCATGGGACACATCTATATATATACATCTATACACCTATATAGTGTGCGAATAACTTCGAAAGTTTGTTGTTGGATGAAGCCAATCCAACGGTACGGAGATGGCAAATCCGAGCACTACTAGCCGTTGGATATCATCTACATTCCACCAGATTCTGCCACATGTAAAATCTAGAAGACTCCATGGTTGAACTTAAGCATAATGCACAAACCTCAAAACACAAGCACTTCTCCTTTGTTCTCTAGAATCTTCCATATCTTAATTGCCCAAACTTTTTTTTCTAAATGAATTGTCATTTTATTTGTTTTTACCTTTACAATGCACAATTCCATGAATCTTAAAATAGATTTTTTATAAAACTAATTGATTTTGGATGAGTTGAACTGCATGTGCTGTTTTGAATGAAAACCTAGTAGAGAAGGAAGTGTGAGCTATACGACGCATGCGCACAGTGCTTACCCATATACTACATGTGCTATCGAAAGGGATCAGGGTTGCCGTTTGATCTGGGAGCATCCAACGGTGCATAGGTATGATCCGTGGGGTTTGGGTTCTGGCTAATCAGAACGCACGACTCAGATCATGCGCGCAGCGGGGGGGGGGGGAGAATATCATACGGAAACCAACCATTACTAGGGAAAACCTTATACACAGAATCTTAGCAGCAGCGTGGTTTAAAACAGACGCTACTGCTAATTAGCAGTAGCGAGCTCCAGAGAGCAGCGCTACTAATATCTAAGTTGCAGTAGCGCTCTATGCGGAACAAGCGCTACTACTATATTTGCCACGGTGTTGCCTCCCGGCTAGATATAGTAGTAGCGACCTTCCGGGGGACGCCCTACTGCCAAAGTACTTAGTAGCAACGTTTTTATTAAAAACTCGCTGCTGCTAAGTATCACTGCAACTAATTAAGTTTAGTCCCATACTGCTAAGCGAACAAGGTGTTTACCACCTTAAATATGTTACTTCTCAACCTATCTCGAGCACTTGGTCTTCATTGAACTATATGTGTATGATTTGTAGCTGCAATATGAATCCTCGCCCGTACCTATACAGGTACCGTGAGGATTCATGTTGACTATTTAGATTCTACACAAAAAGATCAATGATGACCAATGTATATTTTGATGTTTTCACTTTGCTTAGACTTACAGCGTTTTTTAGGACAAAGCGTTACTGATTTTGGGATAAACAAAAGAAATAACTACTTCCATTAGCAGTAGCGTTTTTATGTAAACGCGCTATAGATATGTTAGCTATAACGCGTTTTCCTTATGAGCACTACTGCTAGTTCGACTTAACCACCACCCCGGCTCTAAATTTCGCTAAGTCCTCCTTTCCCTCCTGTTGCCCTACTCCTGTTGCGCCACGCCGCCCGAGCCCGAGCCTCCCCTCACCGCCACCGCCTGAGCCCGCCCTCAACCTCACTGCTGCCGCCCGCCGCCGCTCTCAACCTCACCGCCGCCGCCCGGGCCCGCCTAGGACCGCCGCCTCCCGATCCTGAGCCCGCCCTCGCCGCCCCTACCTCTGTCGCCGAGCACCTCCCCGCCACCGTCTCTCCCCTCTCTATAACCCCCCCACCCCTCCCCCACCCCCTCTCGCTTTGCTTAGTTAGTAGATGATTTTAGTAGTAGTAGATGTTAATTTAGGATTCATAGATAATGATTTTTAGTAGTAGTATATATTAATTAGTAGTAGTGATGGTAAACTAGTTGTATAATTAGCTGTAGTAGATGTTAATTATTAGTAGATGTAGTAGTAGATGTTAATTAGTAGTAGTAGATGTACTAGTTTCTTTCTATTTATAGTAAGTTTATATTTAGTAAGAACGAGTTGAATTAATAGAACTAGTTTAGTTTTAGTTGAACTAGTTTAGTTTTAGTTGAACTAGTTTAGTAAGTAAATTAATAAACTAGTTGAATTAATAGAACTAATGTATTTTTAGTAAGAAAATTAAAATAACTAGTTGAACTACTTTATTTTTAGAAATAACTAGTTTTTTTCTATTTATAGTAAGTTTATATTTAGTAAGAACTATTTGAATATAGTAGGTCCTAAGAGAATGTAGTAGGTCCTATGAGGTACAATATGTTTATTATGTGATACAATGTGTTAGAGTTGATGACGAGGAGTACTTGTGATTACGACTAGTGACCAATTTTCTATGTGATGTCTCATTGATGAAAATGATGATCTTGAGGAGGTGTTATATGACAACGATGTATTATGATGATAAGTTGTTAATGATATGATGATATTTATTACGTCACGGGGTGAAAGAACCGCAGATTAGTTTCAAGTGGATGTCCATCCACTTGAAACTAGTCCACGGTTCTTTCACCCCGTGATGTAATAAGTCATTATGATTTCAAAACAATTTCTAAATTCCTGTTGTATGAAAACTTGTGTAAAGGTGTATGAACACAACATGAAATAAAAAAGAAATAAAATACAAAATAATAGTAGCAGCGCGGGCAGGGAGAAGTGCTACTACTAATTACCAGTAGCGCACCTCCAGGAACACGCTACTACTAAGCCGATTTAGCAGTAGTGCGGGCGGAGGCATGCTACTGCTATACGCTAGCTATAGCGCCTTATCAGTAGCGCATCGACCCGCGCTACTGATAGGCCTAAAACCCGCGCTGCTGCTAGGCTTTTCCCTAGTAGTGAACATGTAGTGGAAGCCGGCAAAAACCACGAGAAAAAGATGTTTTGAAGTTTCAAAAAAATTTGAAAAAATGCGGGATGTTAAGAGGATAATGTTTTATTGCCACACAAAATTTCAAGTTGAAACACATTACGAGATGTGAGCTATGAAAAATACAAAATTAGCGTTGAATAGTGTCGAATAGTAATGTCACTATTCATGGCTGAATTTGTCTTATTCATAGTTCACATCTCGTAATGTTTTTCAACTTGAAATTTTGTGTCGCAATAAAACATCACCTTCTTAGCATCCCACATTTTTTCAGATTTTTATGAAACTTTAAAATATGGTTTCCATGAAGTTTTCATTGAATATCGACTTTCGTGAGTGAACTTTGTGCTATTTGAAAACATTTCGTAAGAAGAATCTCGGTTTTTAGATCCCCGTAAATCAAAAAATAAGCTGAAAATCGTGCAACCTGGCATGGTGTCGCGACATGGCACTTATATGTAGAGGAAAGTTTTTTCGTCCATTGTGGCGCAAGTTTTATTACACGTCTCTTACAAACCGGAGCTTCTCTCAAAGAAGCCTCGTTGTTCCGATAGGGAAACGTGTCCCCCTTGCGGGTGAAATTTAATCACTGCCTCTTTTCGCCTTGTATTTTCTTCTACGGGCAACATGGAACGACAGGATATACGTGCTGAAATTTAAACTTATTCAGGGTTCATTTGGCATTTTTATACACCAATTGAGTTTCCTAGGCATTTAATGTCCATAATTCAAATCTGAACTACAAATACATGCTCCCGTTCACCAAAATGGCTAGAAAAATTATACATGTGTCCTTGGGTGCATGTTTAGGTCCCATGCCAGGAATGGGAACGAATTACAACCGTACTGGTGTCATGGCTCGTCCTCAAATATTTCGAATCTCGGTTTTTAAGTCCCCATAAATCCTAAACTCATGAGAGAGTCATCAAAGGTGGCATGGTGTCATGTCATGTCACATACATGTCGTGGTAAAAACATTGTCCAATTTTGGCCAAGCTTTATTCCAAACCTCTTACAAAAACTAGAGCTTCTCCCAAAGAAGCCTCGTGGTTCCGATAGGGAAACGTGTTCCCCTTGTGGACGAAACATAATCAATGCCTCTTTTCGCCTTGTATTTTCTTTCACGGGCAACATGGAACAACATGATATCCGTGCTGAAATTTAAACTTACTCAAGGTTCGTTTGGCCTTTTTATACACTAATTGAGTTTCCTAGGCATTTAATGTCCATAATTCAAATCTGAACTACAAATACATGTTGCAGTTCACCAAAATGGCTAGAAAAATTATACATGTGTCCTTGGGTGCATGTTTAGGTCTCATGCTAGGAATGGCAACGAATTACAACTGTATTGGTGTCCCGGCTCGTTCTCAAACATTTCGAATCTCGGTTTTTAAGTCCCCACAAATCCTAAAGTCACCAGAAATTCATCAAAGGTGGCATGGTGTCACGTCATGGCACATATATGTCGTGGTAAAAACATTGCCAATTTGGGCCAACCTTTATTACAAACCTCTTACAAACTGGAGCATGTCGCAAGAAACCTCGTGGTTTCGATAAGGAAACATGTCCCCTTGTGGGCCAAATGATAATCACTCCCTCTTCTAGCCTCGCATTTTCTTCTACATGCGACACGGAACAACTAGAGATTCGCGCTGAACATTGAAATTATTCAGGGTTCATTTGACCTTTTTTATTCATTAATTGAGTTTTCTAGGAATTTAATGTCCATAATTCAAATTTGAACTAAAATACATGCTCCAGTGCACCAAAATGGCTAGAAAAAACGTACGTGTTTCCTTGGGGTGCATGTTTAGGTCCCATGGAATGAATGGGAACGAATTCAACCATCTCGCCGTCCTGGCTTGGCCACAAATATTGCGAATCTCCGTTTTTAAATCTCTGTAAATTCAAAACTCACAAGGAAATCATGAAACTTGGCATGGTGTCACTACATGGTACATATAATTGTCCAATTTGGGCAAAGAAATATTACAAGCCTTTTACAAAACGGAGCCTGTCGCAACCCTCGTGGCTCCGATAGGGAAACATGCCCCTCTTGTGGGCGAAACGATAATCGCTGCCTCTTCTCATCTTGAACTTTCTTTTCTGCAGGAAACATAGAATAACATGAGTGTTGGGCTGAAATTTGAAAATGTTCAGGGTTCTTTTGGCCATTGTATATATATTACTAATTACTAAGTTTTCTATGCATTTAATGTAGTCCATAATTCAAATTTGAACTACAACCACATGCTCCAGTGAAGCAAAATTGGTGGGAAATCGTACATGTGTCATTGGGTGCATGTTTAGGTATCATTTAATGAATGGGAATAAAATTCAAACTTGTCATCATCCTGAAACATTGAGAATCTCGGTTTTTAAATCCCATTAAATCATAAAGTCACCCAAAAATATGAAACTTGGCTTGGTTTCACGACATGGCACATATATGCCGTGGTAAAAAAATCGTCCTGTTTGAGAAGAGGCGCACACATTAGTAGCCAAAAAAGTCCTTTATGAAACAAAAAGCTGACACGTTAATATCACAAACGGTTGTATTTTTTTAACCGTGTCGAAATTTAACCATACTCGGTGGCATGCGTGCAGCTATTTGATCAGATGGGACGAGCGCGAGAAGTCCGCCGTGAGGGCCCGACAGGACGCGTGCGAGTAATCCGCGCAGGCTCGACGGGATGCGTGCATCCTGTCCACCTCGCAGGCTCGACGGGACACGTGCGAGTAGCAAGGCCGCCCATGCTCACCGGAAGCAAGCTCTTTGACCTCCATGCACCAGCCGCCGCGCGCCTCGCTCACAACTTCTCCATTAATGGGTTAAGTAAAGCACCTAGACGGAGGGTGTTTTCTTGTGATCCCATGGTAGCATTTTCTGTGTTCATGTTTTCAACTCGTATTCCGCCCTAATTTAAATTGCCACATAGGGCAACGGATAATACGACCATAAATAAAATGGCAATGGATAATATGACGACAAATTTAGAATGGCGCAAATAATAATTGTCTTACATATTCCAGATAATTTAAAATGCCACATGTGGCAAAGCTCGGAAGACACGTGGGCATGAGAAGAAGGAAATTGCAGACAACGATCTGGGTCGCTACTGTCTCTACTCGTCGATGGATCACCAGGCGGGGAAATCCTCTAGCTCCTTCCTCAATTCCTCATGACGTTGCTTGAAAGCAGCCATGCATTCCTCCAACTCCTGCTCGTGCTCGACCCGGAGCTTCCTCAAGCCACCCATCAGTTCCTTGACAACTGCTTCCAGCATCATCTCCGAGGCACTGCTCTGCTCATGCAGCATCTTCCAGCCAGCGGCCTCCTCCTCTTTCTCGGCGACCAACTTGAGGAGCTTCGCATTGTCACCCATGAGTTGCTTGACGAGGTCGGTCGCCTTGTCAACCGAGGCATCGCTGATCTTGAGCAGCTTCATCAAGCCATCGACCATCTCCTGCTGCGTAGTGACGCCAGCGAGAATGCCATCGTTGCCGGCGAAGGACTTCAGGAATGCAGGCCTGTCGTGATGGCCGACGCAGCACTGGACATCTCTGTCGAGGCTGTGGCTTCGTGGCGGGACCTCTCTAGTGCTTCTGCGGCCTTGGTCTTTGCTGCCTAGTTATATGTCCACCCTAAACTCCTCCTACCGGTCATGACAGAACGACTTGATAGAAAAAACCAGTTTTGTGGGTGATGAGGAGAGGAACTGTGAAGTAATTTTCAAGTGGCTAGTTTTTATATCCCGGTGCTAAGTGTAATCAGCAATGTGACGAGAAACAAGGTCAAAATTTATTAATGGAACAAGGTTGACCACGTGGTTGCTCGCCGTTGAGGCGGCCGTGGCGCACTCCGCTCTGGCATCCCTGCGCGCTCTGCTCGCCGTTGAAGAAAAGTTACAAGGGAAACGGTTAATAATTCTTAATAATTGTCTTACATATTTAGGATAATTTAAAATGCCAAATGCACCAAGGCCCAAAACACTCACGACCTACATATGCATGCAATTATAATAAAATATAAGCTAAAAGGCTGAGCTGGCGGCCTTTCGACGATGGTCTTCTCGGACTCCATGATCAGCATAGCACCCTTGCGGCCGTTCACTCCAAGTGTCCCGACCCGCCTCCGCCTATGGAGCTGCTGGTGATGGGAGGCTCTTGGGGCTGCTGGGCCTCTTCGAGAAGAGCTTGACAGCGTGCAATCGCGTGCATGACAACTCCGTGGAACCGCTCCATTTTCATGTCTCTGGCCTAGTAGCAAATTCCGTCGATCACTTGCATCCTCAAGATATCACATTGGCAATGTTCTACTTCGTCGGGGACGTCAACTCTGCCAAGGATGCGCTCGATCCTGGCCACCACATCACTGGGTTCGAGGTTGACACAGCCGCCGCGGGTAATGATGAAGCCCCAGGCTGCCTTTCTCTTGACTGAATCATAGAGGTCCTCTACCCATTCCTTACGGGGCATCAGGCTCTCGATGAGCACTGGTGACAGCGGCTCTTTGGGGGGTCGTCGATCATGCCACCGAGCAGCTCTGGATCATTTGCATGGTGGATGGCAAACTGCTCATCACACCTCCTCTGCAATATGTTGATTGTGCTCCTAAGGACTGTGACACCGATATCACTGCTGATGGGCCATGGTACCTACACCGGTGGATGAAGCTCTTGCTCCCTGACCTGGTCCGGCTCGTTCTCCTCACCTAAGATGTAACACAGGTAGGCATTGACGTCAAAGCTTTGGTCATTGCCTGGCATGCTTGGAATAACTAATGGTAGATGGGTGAGGACTAGATCACCGCAGAGTGTCGCGGCGGTGCGTTGCCGCCTGGGTTATATGCAGCAAGCCGTTAGCTGGTGGCGGGAAATCGATGAGGGAAGAGGCGTGGATTTTACAATTCACCCATGTGGAGCACGGGAAGTATTCGCTGGAGCGCGGGAAGACTAAGTGGAGCACACACACAACCCAAATACCGTATCCGGTGCCACGTGTTATTTATCACACAAGTGTTAACATAAGGAAACATATGTGTAACTTACTAATCATCGCACATGAGTACTTGCAGACGCATCATGTGCGACACTCATAGCCATCGCAAGCAACTAGTTTGCATTTTTCAAAGTTTTCTGCACACATAGAATCGAACACGAACTAACTGTATTAACCGTCTGTGTTGTAATGTCTCATCGCAAACAGTTCATCTGAGTCGGCTGTTTGCCATGTATCACACACATCTTGTTTAGTTGAACCGTTTCTATTGCATTCGCTAAAAAAGTTCATCCCAGTGAACTGTATGCCCTATATCACACACACCTTGATCTGGCTAACCGTTTATGTTGCACTCCCTAATAGCAAACGGTTCATCGGAGCAAACAGTATGCCGTATATTGCACACACATTGATACGGCTGCCCATTTCCGTTGTCATACCTCATCACAAACAGTTCAAACGGGTTAACCATGTGCCCTGAATTGCACACGCAACTAAAATCCGAACCGTGTTTGATGGCTCCGCCATCGCAAACGTTTTGCACCTTTTTTGACAGTTTTTTACATCTCCGTTTCTGATTAATGCATCGCTCACAGTTTCGTCAAAGGGTCTCCGATCATAGTGTCGCGTTAGCAGCATCCTGCAGTAGTGCAACTAGATTGGTTTTTCTTGCAATAGGAGAAGTGCTTTGCTTTCGGTTCGATCTTGTGGTGTCCTTTCGCAGTGACAGTAGGGGCAGCAAGACACGTATTGCATTGTTGCCATCAAGGATAAAAATGGGGTTTACATCATATTGCTTGAGTTTATTCTTCTACATCATGTCATCTTACTTAATGTGTTACTCTGTTCTTTATGAACTTAATACTCTAGATGTAGGCAGGAGTCGGTCGATGTGTGGAGTAATAGTAGTAGATGTAGAATCATTTCAGTCTACTTGACACACACACGTGATGCCTATATTTCATAATCATTGCCTTAGATATCGTTACAACTTTGCGCTTTTCTATCAACTGCTCAACAGTAATTTGTTGACCCACCGTATTATTTGTTATCTTGAGAGAAGCCTATAGTGAAACCTATGGCCCCGGGGTCTATTTTCCATCATATAAGTTTCCGATCTAATATTTTTCAATCTTTTAATTTCTGATCTATAAACCGAAAAACCCAAAAGTATTTACTTTATCATTTGTTTAGTTTCATCTATCTCTATCAAATCTCACTTTTGCAAGTAACCATGAAGGGATTGACAACCCCTTTATCGCGTCGGGTGCAAGTTGTTTGATTGTTTGTGCAAGTATTGGTGATTTGTGCGTTGTCTCCTAATGGATTGATACCTTGGTTCTCTAACTAAGGGAAATACTTTTCTCTACATTGCTGCATCACCCTTTCCTCTTCAAGGAAAAAGCAACGCAAGCTCAAGAAGTAGCAGAAGGAATGCGGTTGATCTCCTCCATGCGGGCGTGGCTGCTCAACGGGATTGGCGGAATGGGCACCCGATCGGCCGACAAGTGCTAGTAGTTGGGGAGGTGAACGTCACTCCATGGCAGTAGTGTTCCCGTCTCCCAATACCGCTGGCAGATCTCGGCCTTCACGTACGGCCATATGAGGTGCTATCACCAATGAGGAGATGTTGAATGCGGACGGGGTGGAGGAGCTGGAGTAGGGGTGGCCGGAGGAAGACCCAACCTCATGGCCGTGCTTCCCCTTGTCGCACTACAAACTTTGCTCTATTTTGTGATGGTTCAATTCTGTCACATATAACCCATTTTTGTTGCAGAAAATACAGTGGCGACATTTTTCGACAGTCACTGAAGCACCGTCATAGAAAATAAAATCTCGACCGTACCACTTCCTCTGTGATGCAAGATTGTATCTTAGGTGACGGATGCAAAACCGTCAACTAAACTATCTTCTGCGACCAAAAAATGTCACTAGAACTGTCAGCGTATATACTAACCACCAGCCCAACATGTTTGACCAGTCAATGAATCTAATGTATGGGCCCATAATATGCTGACGTGGCACCTTACAGCTAGGCCTGGCTAAGGTTTTATCCCTGATGGTGCCCGTTAGTGATAATCAGGTTTGACCGGTCAAAGATTGTTATGTGGGCCCATGGGATGCTGATATGGCTGCTTACATGTGGGTCCAGAAGCTAGTGACGACATGCATTTCCGTCATTATCACTGTCACAGTTGATTCATTACTGCAACTGCCAACCAAATTTGAATTTGAATTTGAATTTGAATATTAAAATTTGTAAAATATCAAATATGGGAATGAATTGACTTTTGTTAAAACTGAAAACAGACATGCTTAACACAATTCTGATAATGATCAGCCAACTGAGGAAGTATCACACACGACATAAAAGAAAACCTATAGTTTACCACACATTACAAAATATAATAAGGGACGGCCATAAGTTTTCGGACGAAGTAGGCTACCATCAGCCCGGTCAAAGATTGTGTCATGTCCCTAGTATGCCTCTACTTGACTAGCTCCTTAATCAAAGATGGTTAAGTTTCCTGGCCATAGACATGTGTTGTCATTTGATGAACAGGATCACATCATTAGAGAATGATGTGATGGACAAGACCCATTCGTTAGCTTGGCATTATGATCGTTTAAGTTTTATTGCTATTGCTTTCTTCATGACTTATACATATTCCTCTGACTATGAGATTATGCAACTCCCAAATACTGGAGGAACACCTTGTGTGCTATCAAACGTCACAATGTAACTGGGTGATTATAAATATGCTCTATAGGCGTCTCCGATGGTGTTTGTTGAGTCGGCATAGATCGAGATTAGGATTTGTCACTCCGAGTATCGGAGAGGTATCTATGGGCCCTCTCGGTAATGCACATCACTATAAGCCTTGCAAGCAATGTGACTAATGAGTTAGTTACGGGATGATGCATTACGGAATGAGTAAAGTGACTTACCGGTAACGAGATTGAACTAGGTATGATGATACCGGTGATCGGATCTCGGGAAAGTAACATACTGATGACAAAGGGAATAACGTATGTTGTTATGCGGTTTGACCGATAAAGATCTTCGTAGAATATGTAGGAGCCAATATGAGCATCCAGGTTACGCTATTGGTTATTGACCGGAGATGTGTCTCGGTCATGTCTACATAGTTCTCGAACCCGTAGGGTCCGCACCCTTAACGTTCGATGATGATTTACATTATGAGTTATGTGATTTGATGACCGAAGCTTGTTCAGAGTCCCGGATGAGATCAGGGACATGACTAGGAGTCTTGAAATGGTCGAGTGGGAAATATCGATATATTGGAAGGCTATATTCGGACATCAGAAAGGTTCCGAGTGATTCGGGTATTTTTTGGAGTACCAGAGAGTTACGGGAATTCGCCAGGGGAAGTTAATGGGCCTTACTGGGCTTTAGTGGAGAGAGGGAGGAAGGGCCATGAGGTGGCGCGCGCCTCCCCCCTGCCCAAACCGAATTAGACAAGGGGTGGGGGCGCGGCCTTCCCTTTCCTTCATTCCTACTCCGAAAAGGAAAGGGAATCCTACTTGGACTTGGGAGTCCTAGTAGGACTCCCTACACTTGGCGCGCCCCTAGGAGGGTCGGCCTCTCTCCATTCCTCCTTTATATACGTGGGCAGGGGGCACCCCAAAGATACACCAAGTCTTCTCTTAGCCGTGTGCGGTGCCCCCCCCCGCCCCGTCCATAGTTACACACCTTGGTCATATCATCGTAGTGCTTAGGCGAAGCCCTACGTCGGTAACTTCATCATCACCGTTGCCACACCGTCGTGTTGATGGAACTTCCCTCGTCCTCAACTGGATCAAGAGATCGAGGGACGTCATCGATCTGAACGTGTGCTGAATCCAGAGGTGCCATACGTTCGGTGCTTGGATCGGTTGGATCGCGACGACGTTCGACTACAACAACCGCGTTAATAAAACGCTTCCACTTTCGGTCTACGAGGGTACGTGGACACACTCTCCCCGCTCATTGCTATGCTTCTCCTAGATAGATCTTGCGTGATCGTAGGAATTTTTTTGAAATACTACGTTCGCCAACATCTCCCATGCTTGCGAGGAACGTGCTATGCTTGGAAACGCTCTTGAGAACCTGTGCAACAATCTGCACATCTGGTTTTGGCTCTTCACCTACTGCTGGAGTTGTTTGTTGCTTGTCCTTCAGGTCCTTCTTCAATATGGTTGAAGCGTTGTTGGTACGATCTTACAAACATAATATTTTGGCTGGCACATTACATGTGAAATCAAGAAATTTCAGAACACTTCCGATTGCTTTTGCTACAGTCTCACTCATCACTCCATCCTTCTTTTTAGTGTGGGTTACTTCAAAAAATTCAACAAGTGTAGGTTTCGGGTTTTGCTCTTTACACTAGTACATAAAACAAGATATGATGAATGTTATTGCCCTTTACTTATGAAAATATATGATAATTTGCATCTACGAAGCTAGAGTGCCTACCCAACTATGATAAGTTGCAATGTAGCTTCTAGAGCCAGTTTTATGGGGGAGCTTCACATCACTTCAGTTTGACTTATTCTTGGCACATATCTCCTACGGATTGAAGCATAAATTTAGTTTTGACCACTTGGTATAGTAAAAGTTGAATCTCTCATATTAAGCATGAATTACCTTTTAGTGCACATTTCCACTGATTTACTAGATCTATCCAGTCTTTATTTGTAGTAGTCATTATCTTCAACATCAACGCTTGCTTGTCAGTAATATAACCTTACTGTAAAATTTTGCCTTGAGTCGGTGCCTGTGTGACCGCACGCTTTTTGAATGATACCATCAACACTGTTTAGAAACTCAAACATTTGCTGCACACATCATACGCACATGCATGTTAGAACATTTAGGCGGAAGATAAAAAGATGCGGTATGGCACAATTGCAAAGCGGATTCATTTCAAGGCTGACCTTCAAGTCGTGAAAAAATTCAGGAAGCAAATGTTGGTTCCCTGGTACATTATACTCGTTCCACTTGGTTTTTATGGGCATCTTAGTTCTGACTTGATAGCCAACCTCTAAACTAAGTTTTTCTTCTTGTAGAGGGTCAATAGGCATGTTTGCTCCCTCCATAAAGTTAACCTTCATCTTACTTCCCATCCTTCCAATATATTTTTTCTAAACCATGCGAACAAGTAGTTCCACGCTCACCTCGCTTCTTATTCTCCTTCGAACGTTTTGTGCTTTCTCCTGGATGTTGTTGTGTGCACAAGCCCATGTCCTGATTTTCTACCCCGGGATCAACTGCTTCACAATTTTCATCTGAATTGACTATACGAGAGTTTCTATCTCAAGAGGTTACATTTTCTGCTGGGAATCATATAGGGCATCGCCTATGGCTGCTCTAGATCTTGTGCCAGTTTTCTTCTCCTATGCCACCTGAAAGATAGGACTGTAGTTAAACACCAACGTGGTGCAGCTACAAGATGCTGTAAAATTAAAATGTTCTTGAAATGTATATTTTGGTACCTCAACTGCTTGGGGCAACTATGGGGCATCATCACCTCCCTTTGGATTATTGTCACCGTCATCATCGTCATTTTCCTCTTTTGAACCCTCTGCTTCATATACAAGGTCGTTCACTAACTCTTTCTCCTCCTGCAAATCACACTTTTTCTGTCTGCTTTGCCCTTTTTCCTGTGTATTTCCAGCAATGTTAGAAGCACCATATACAAATTTGTATGCAAGTTCAGAGATATCCCCTATAAATGGGTTTGAATCCATTCCATTCTCCTTAAATTTTACCGACAAACCGATAGCATTCTCCCTTATGTTTTCTTGACTCCTTTTCTCGTACTCATTTTTTGTGTCAGGTGTAGCAACTGTAGAAAAAAGACGAAATAATGGGATCTATAAAAGAATCCTCAAACATACAGCCTGAATACTCAATCACTACAATAGGGAATACATATGTGTAATGACGTTGCTCCAAAAATATAACTACGTTTAATCATGTTTTCAATTGACTAGATAAAGTAGACTGAATTGTTTGTATGGTGATTGTAGTCATTCGGAGGAACACAACATGAGTAACAACATGCAAAAAAAATCTACAACACTCATGCAGGAAACACCCGGATACGAACCGTATGGTTGAACTTGTGTGGGGTTAACAATGAAGTTCCTGAATACTAGAAGATAAATTGAACATGTCTACATATACATATGCTCGGAAGGATCTTCAGTAGATGGGGTATTTAGGGAGGGAGGGGGTGATTTTTACGTGTCAGTTTAGGATTAGTTCTTGTCTTCAGCTTGATAGGATCCTTACGGACCTTGCCACTATGAAGGTTTCCTGCCATCATGCCGGTCGACAGTGACGGCGTGGCAAACCGATGCCAGCGGGAGGGTTCGAGATCTGGAGGAGAAGTGCGGGAGGAGGGGGCGGAGGGAAATTATGAGTGATGTTTACTAATGGCAACAAATGAGGTATTTATTGATGGTGGGGAAAATTTAGCGTGGCCCCTTTTGAATTGTAGGCGGGAAGGTAAAATAGTTAGGGAGCGTAAAAACGAAGGGAACCAAAATAATTTCAGCATACAAACTATTTTTGTAACAAAGACATGACAAATTTCAGAAAGAACATGACCACTTTAAGTAATGACGTGAACACTTCCTGAAATAACGTGATCGCTCTCAGAAATACGATTCGGGCACTTTGTACATGCATATTTTTTATGTTATGATCTTCTTTGTGCACGCATATGTGGGTTTGATGCGCCGTATTCTTTTTGTGAAGAAGACTCAAATTAATTGGGCATTGTATGGTTGTACTCAGATTTGAAACCGGGCATGTTGATCAATGAATACATGCATGTGTGCATTTTATTTGCACCAACCAACCCTCTTTTTTGTTGTTGTAGAGTGAGCAGTCACTTTTCTTGACCATGCCACTTCAAGAATGGTTGAGTCTAGACATGTACATTGTGTTCTGTGTGCATCTTCTTCCGGTGAAAAAGCCTCTAGTGAATGGGCATTGTTTGGTTGTACTTCGATTTGAATCCGGGCATGTTGATCGATGCATACATTCATGTGTGCATTTAATTTTCACAAGACAACCCTTAATTTTGTTTTGTAGTGAGCACCCACTTGCCTTGACCATGTCACTTCACGAATGGTTGAATCTAGACATGTACATTGTGTTCTGTGTACGACATCTTCTTTTCATGAAGAAGCCTCTAATGAATTGGACATCCTTTGGTTGTACTTCGATTTGAATCCAGACATGTTGATCGACACATACATGCATGTGTGCGTTTAATTTGCACAAGCCAACCCTCAAAAAAATTGTAGTGAGTAGTCACTTTCCTTAACCATGTCACTTCAAGAATTGTTGAATCTAGACATGTACATTGTGTTCTCCATATGACATGTTCTTTTGATGAAGAAGCCTCTAATGAATTGGGCATCCTTTGGTTGTACTTTGATTTGAATCTAGGTATGTTGATCAATGCATACATGGATGTCTGCATTTAATTTGCACAAACCAACCCTCAAATTTGTTTTGTAGTCACAGTCAGTTCCCTTGACCATGTCACTTCAAAAATGGTTTACTCTAGACATGTACATTGTGTTCTGCGGACGACATGTTCTTTTCGAGAAGAAGTCTCTAGTGAATTGGGCATCCTTTGGTTGTACTTCGATTTGAATCCGGACATGATGATTGACGCATACATGCATGTGTGCGTTTAATTTGCACAAGTCAACCCTCAAATTTGTTTTGTAGTGAGAAGTCACTTGCCTTGACCATCTCACTTCAAGAATGGTTCACTCTAGACATGTACATTGTGTTATGCGTACGACATGTTCTTTTCTGAAGAAGCCTCTAGTTTGGGCAACCTTTGGTTGTACTTCGATTTGAATCCAGACATGTTGATCGATGAATACATGCATGTGTGCATTTAATTTGCACAAGCAAGCCCTCAATTCTTTTTTGTAGCAAGTAGTTTAGTTTCATTTACCATTTCACTTGAAGAATGGTTGAGACTAGACATGTGTTTCGGTGAAGAAGCCTATAGTGAATTGGGCATTGTTTGGTTTATTTTGATTTGAATCCGGACAAGTTGTTCCATCCATACATGTGACATTATGCACGTCAATTGAAATAATGGTGTTCATATGTATATATCATACTATAGATTTTACACATTACAAAATTTACACTACTCACAGAAAAACTTATTAAAAGTGAACTAGTGAAAATAAATTATGGCCCTATGAATTTTAATCCAGGATCATTTCTGGATTGTAAAGTAAATAAAGGAAAAACTAATTCAACATACTTTGCACCATCCGATGGAAGATGGATGGTTGAGCATCTGTCTGCCTTCTTGCATTCCTCCATAGTCAAACTCAATTATGTTCACACAGTTCAATTTCCCACTACTCCGCACCATGCCACCGCTCTTTAAACCAGCAGTTCCATTTCATCCACCATCCAATCCACAAAAAACTCAATCCCCTTCTCCAGCGACGATGGTGCGCATGACCCCCTCCTTCCCCCATATCTCAATGGCCAGCTGCAGGCCGGCCGCATAGGTCACCTCCGCCTCACTACGCCGACCTCGCTGGAACCAACCCCTCTCGGCACCAACGAGTGTTGCGTCAGATCTGCCCCCACTCTGACGGCGCCTCATCAGGCACTCGGCTCTTCGTAGAGAAATAGGAAATCTATTGCCGAGGAGGTCCTCCGTCAAGCAGAGGAGGCAGTCACAGTCGGCTCGCTTCGATGAGCGATATGAGAGAGCCCGCCACCAAGTGGAGGACATCGAATGCGAAGTCGACCGCATTGTCCCCATGTTAGATGAGCCCCTACCCGTCGTTGCCGCAGTGGAGCTGGAGGCGGCTCACAATATCTCCAACGCGACGGCACACGCAGAGAAAATCATCCAGGAGGCCTAACCCGCGGCAGGCAAGGCTGTCTTGGAGGCAGGCATCAAGATGTTCGCGTCCACGTCGTATTCGAAAGACATGGTCCGCCAGGCATTCGCTGAAGTAGATGCCGCTAATAAGGCGCGCTATGCTGACGGGAAGGAAGACAATGGCGAGGAGGATGATGAGGAGGCCAAGAAGGATGAGGAAGGGTGGCGACGATGAGGAGGTGGGCGGCGAGGACGAGGACGACAACGATGATGAAGAATAATTTCTAATGGTTCTGTTAGGTTTCTAAGTACTATGCTTGATATTTAATTATGTTAGTACTTCTGCTAATATTATAATGACATTAGATACTATGTAGTATATGTTCTATGTAGTTCTACATGGAATCCACTTAATTGTTGTGCTACCATTCCTTCCATTTCTAGAAGTGACAACCACATTTTTCATGCCATTCAGGTGGTCACCGCGGCACTGGCATCTAGTTCAGGCGGTGACCACGCCATTTTGCATGCCATTCTCGTCTTCACCGTGGTACCGACATCCAGTTCATATGATGACCACGCCATTTTGTGCACTGGCAAGCTGTTCAGGTGTTTACCACACAATTTTGCATGCCATTCAGGTGGTCAGCGCGGCACTGACATCCAGTTCAAGTGATGAACACACAATTTTTACATGCAATTTGGGTTGTCACCATGACGTTGGGATCCTATTTAAGCCTATGACCACGCACTGGCATGTAACTCAGGCGTTCACCATGGGACTGACATCCAATTTCATACAGTGACCATGCCATTGCCATCCAACTCAGGTGGTCGCCACGGCAATGGCATCCGATTTGAAACGGTGATCATGGCCATGTGAGGGTACCCTAGACTAATAGTAGCACGCGACTACGAATGGAGGACATGCCATAAACCTAGTTCAAGTGTTAATATTGTTTTATGATCCAACTGGATAAGTGCAACTCCGTAAGTGCATTAGGTCCTTGGTTCAAGTCCAGGACATCAATTTTTTTATGCTATTGATTTCTTTTTCTTTTGTTTTTAGGACACTATCAAGTGGCCCCACGTAGAGAGACATAGTCACATCAACGCCGGCGCCACTCTTCTTCCACACTAAGCCATCCTCGCACCCCCATTCCAATCCCCAAGTCCCCCATCCCGTCACCAACTGATGTGCGGGAGTGCGGCCCCTTCACCGCCTCTCATCTCCAGAGATGATCACCTTCACTTACTGCCACTGCCACCGTCGTCGACCACCTCGACGACATTGAGAAACCCTAGGCAGTCTGAATCGTTCTCGCAAAATGCAGGTAAATCCTTCTTTAGTATCTTCGATTCTGGATTAAATCAAGTGTGAATGTTTTCTGTGTATTGATGTCTTTGTTTGGATTCATAGTGCACAAAGTGTTTGGACACCAGGTGTTTTTGCGAAAATGACCACGTAATGTATGCCAAAAGCTTCCTCATAACACTTCTAGTTGGCTTTGAAGACATGACAATATGTTTTTTTACATTTTTGTTCTTTCATTCATGGTGTGCCTGAATTGATGTTAATTAGTTCATGAAACTGTAAAAGTGGTCTATGATTTAAGCTATTGTTACGGTGATGACCATGGCCGTCCTACATGCAACTAAATAACAGTAAAATTGATATATGAACATACATGTAGGTTGTTTACATGATTGCTTCATAGTTAGAAAGGAGTACAGATCAGATTTTAGATCATTCACATTGTTTTTTGAAAAATCCTAACAATAGTTGCACATACATAATTTAGGAAACATGCTAAAAATAGAGCAGTACAGTTTTCTAAAATTTAGGCCATATAGTGCACATTTTTCATGCTTAAATAGGCATAATGTTCTCTTGGACATTCATCAAGTTGTTTTGTGCAAGTATGTAAAAAGAGTAAGCCATTCTTAAATTTGTGAATATGCTGACATAAGACACTTTACATTAATAGACAATTGGTATATGTACTTATTTATGAGTTGCAAGCTTAACTATTCCAATCTTTCCATTTGTGCACAGTTCATCCCCTACTTTGCAAGAAAAAAGTCATGATGAAGTTGGGCGTTTATTCATTTCAACACTCCTCTGCTAAGCCTCGGCTTAAAACAACGCATGGCTTTATTTTCTATTGTTGTCTCCAAAACTTTGAAGGGAAAGCGTTTTTCACTGGACCAACTTGGAGAGAATTTTTGCTGGAACCACATGTACATGGAAAGACATAGGGTACACCATCATTTTTGATGATAATATTGAATCACTTGTGCGATCGTACGCACATGAACCAAGATTGTGATCGTACAAGGTGCCAGTGCACACTCTGACCGAGACCAAAGTTGGGAAGAAACAACTGGTAATATGTTTATTTATTTCAGCGTTCATTGTACAACATTTGTTATTTAAACTATGCCATCATACCATATAACAATTGTGTTAATGCAACAGAGACTCCCTATTAGTGTTCTTCATGATCAGATGGATCGACATGGTGAAATGAGAATTATTATGTTTCCTGAAGCTGACATATGGCCGTTAAACTCTACGTCAGAAAAAGATGGATGCCTCATCGTAATGGATGGCTGTGAGGATTTGCTTTCCGTGTCCAAATTGGCATTTGGAGACATGATCCACCACTGAGCTGATGTGGTTACCCTCTTTGTCAAACCCATGAATGGGTAATCTGTGTAATCTACTAAAGTGCAGTTCTATGTTGTTGTTGCACTTCCTATTGATGCTCGAACACTCCTACTCGTGATTTGTGATGCTTTTGGGAATGACGTTGTCGATGTACCAAATGTTTGTTCCATGCTTGAACTTGTAATGCTATATTATTATCTGTGATCATATTTTCCTCTTCGTGTTTTATTTAAGAATTAATACGACATCTCATTGTTCAGTAAAATGATAGCATAAACAGAAAGAATGTAATAGATATCATTATGAGCATCTCAACTAATATCCATTAGATAAACCCAAAACTTTGTTTTCAAGCCCACTACACCATTTTTTTCCTTTTCCAACATGCCGAACATCTCAACTAGTACCCTGAAAATTTGATTCTAATATGTTATAAACTCTGCCATGGGAGAAATTATAAGATACTATGTTCTGAACACCTACTGGTCATTTATTAAATCATTTTTATAACCAGCCAACCATTTTTTGTCACACCTAACATTTTATGTGACACTACTAACCGTCGCAGAAAATGGACATGCGTAGTAACGCCCAAATGTGTCCCTGAAAATCAGGCCAACAACGTCACCAAAGTTGGCTAGGGTGCTGCCCCGGGAGGGAACATCTCGTGACGGTGGACCATCACCAAAAATGATTTTAGGCAATGTTTCCTATTTCATCTCTAGTGTTTTTGTCACTGAATAGACAAAAATTTGTAGTGTCGGGGATCCACTTCCAGACCATGACCACCAGCGAGGAGGTGGAGGAGTGGTGGCCGCCGTCTAGGGTTTGCGTGTCGGGGTTCGAGGAGGCACACGACTTCAGGAGTGAAAGCGTGTGGACTGGCCGGTCCATGACTTCCACATTAAAAAGGACGCAACTGGGTGGCTGACAAGCGGTCCTGCCCACGTGTGTGGCTTAAAATGGGGCTGGTGGGAAGTAGGTCGACAGTCGACACATGGGTCCAAGGGCGGACGAGGAGCGGACGTGGGCGTCTGTTCCCTGTCCATTTGAACACAAAACAAGAGCAAGTTTTCTTCGAAAATGGGTTGAGCCAGACGTCAAACAGACACATTTTGGGATTGCAGTCACGCGTTGGGCTATCGGATGTGTCCGTTTGTTCCCATACAAACACAACCGGGCCAAATGGGGTCTAGCGTTGGAGTTGGCCTAAGATGTCCGTAACCAATATGTTCTTCTCAAGCTCTGACAAGACAGACCATAACTTTGGGACCCTCTTATCTAGCGAACGTTCGTTGGAAAGGGGTGCATTTGCGAACGTTTTGACGACATTTTTAGTTGTGTAGGATGCTAGTTTCCTTAGAGCGACATGACATTTTCTGTGGTGATTGAAACTACCACATCCCTAACAACTAAAACTGTTAGGGAAAATGTTTAAACTACCAACCTCTCTGAGCAAACGTTCACCAGTGAACATTACTGTAACTGGGATAGTCTTGTTGCCATTGCCTACCATTCTAAATATTGTCTTACACTATGCAAACTTAGTTATATTCTGATTTTTAATTGATGGTTTCAAGGACCTGAGTTGATTCTTTAACTTCAAAATCACAGGAAGTAAACATTTCTTCTTAATTCTAGAAGAAAGAGGAGTCTGCACATTTAGCACCATTACTACCTGCAGCTATTTTATGTTTTTCTTTTTTTCTTTTTTTTCTTTTTTGTTGGTAGAACATTGTATTACTCAATCACAATAGTATTACAATTAGCATTGTTCAGTTCAATGGGATCATGAAGATCAAACCTCAACCATGTCATGGTTTTGCCCTCCATACGAGAAAACATAGCTAAAGAATTGCTAACCTTATTCTGGAACGTCTAATAGGAGTAATAATATGTCTACAAAGGCTCATGAGATACTTGATCTCTTTTACCATAGAAGAGTACATCGATCTATCAAAGTCATAAGTCATGATATTGGATCATCTTCATTGCTTCAAGAGAATGCATCACGACAATCACCGGGAGCTCACTCCGTACCAACACCAAAGAGAGAGCTTCCATCGATGCACCAAGTTTAGCTTCAAATGCATCCTGACAAGAAACAAGTTCTCGGCAGGAACAGAAGATGATCGAGCCAAGCTCACCATGCAACACCATACCCGAGCCAACTCTTCCATCAGGCAAAAAAGAACCATCTGAGTTTAGCTTCACCCAGCAAGGAGATGGGAGTTTCCATCATGGCGAAGTTGCAGATCGTTATTTCATGTGAAAGAAGAAGTAGAAGCTCTAGCCTCAAAGAAGTTTCGGGGGGAAAGAAGCCACTCAAGTGGTTTCAAGCCAAAGAGTCAAAGAGTTAGGACATATGTTACAATTTGTGGGAATGTGAGTCACTTCGTTGCGGATTGTCCTTATGAGATGAGAGAAGACAATGGAGGCAAGCTTAGACGCAAGGACAAGTCAAGTCTTTCTAGAACAAGAACTTAGTGAATAAGAATCCTCAAAGGGTGTTGGTGCTTCAAGAAAAGTACCTCTTAGATGATGATGGTGAAGATCAAAGTGGTGAAGTCGTGGGATTGGCTTGCATTGACATTTCCGCCATTTCTTCTCCATCGACATCACTCTTTGACTCCCCAAATAAGAACAAGATCGCCACCCACAAGTGCCTTGTGGCAAAATCCTCTAAGGTAACTAACAGATTGAAAATTCCTCAGTACCCTCGGTAGGGCATCTTACATGGTCGGAAGTACCGGGACGGAGCCCACACACACATTTTACCGAGGTTCGTGCCTCCATGAGGAGTAATACCCTACATCATACTTGTCATTGTTTATTTATGGTGGATGTACACTAGTAGAAAATAGGGCTTTGGTTCGGGCAGGGCAAGCCCATTAGTGTCGGTTCAGGCACGAACCGGGACCCATGGGGCCATTCGTCCCGGTTCTTTAGCCCAGGGGGCCAGCCGGGGCCTCGTGGGCATTGGACCCATTTCGTATGGACCCATTTGTCTCGGTTCTAGGCACGAACCGGGACCAATGGGCCTCGCTCCTGGCCCACAAACATTCGTCCCGGTTCTTGGCTCGAGCCGAGACAGAAGGCTGGGCTTTAGTCCCGGTTCGAGCCACGAACTGGGACAAATGATTTTCCTATATATACCCCTTCGCCGCAGCAGAGCGCTCCACGGTGCTCTGTTTTTTCTGGACGGCGAGGAGAGGGCGTTTGGGTGCTCTAGCTCACCTCCTATGCACATGAGGTGTTTGATGAAATGCCCGAGCCACGCTAGTTAAGCTTTCTCCTCTCGAAGCTCGACCTCCAAGCTCCATTTCCCCGAGATTTGCATAGGTTTAGCGCTCTGTCACGTCCTGTCCCTGTCTTCACCGTCGTTGATCGCCCGCGCCGATCTCGTTGCCCGCACCACCATGGTGAGCCTCTTGTTCTTATCTTCTTTCTGAAAGAAAATAATTCTTACTTTAGATAGATACTTTTCTAATTTCTAACTTTTATTATTGCTTGTTATTATATAGTGCGATGGTTTTGGTATCCGCCCCCGTCCGCCCTTGTCCTGTCTATGATTCAGATGTGGTATATATTATCTTTTTATAACTATTTTCTTCATTTATTGTTTTTGACAATTATGCCGACCAATGTGACATAGATTTTATTTACGTAGGAGGTAGTTGAACCGGAAATTCCAACCGACCCTATTGTCGAGAGGTTAAATTTAGTTGAAGAAGAAAACAATTACTTGAAGGAAAAATAAAAAAAATTGAGGAGGAGAAGATGATATTGGAGTTGCATGTTAAGGATGCCGTCGATGATCACAAGATCAAGATGGATGCAATGCGATTGAAGATTAGAAAGATTAGAAAAATATGCCATTCATACCGAGGCTTGGTATCATTATGCCGTTGGATCAATTTTTACCTTGGTTGTGATTATAATCGCATTTGTTGTTGCATTGAAATGTTTTACATAGTTTCAATGTATGGTTAACTAGATGCTCTGGAGAGCTATATGTTGTTTAATGAGAACTATGTATGTACTTTGTTTATATGTGATGATGAACTTCTATTAATTTGGTCACTTATCTATTCATGAGAGCTATGTGTACTAAATTGATGATGTGGATTTGAATGGTGCATTTTGAACACAGAAAAACTATGGAGTTCAAACAAGTTAAAAAATGAAATCCCTTTGTAACAGACGAGTTCTCGTATGAAACCCTCATACTTCGAAAGAGATTGTCCGTTTTGTACACGAAGTGCATCCAGTTTTTGTCGTAACCCTCTCTACTTTCTTGCACATGCTATGTGGGTGAAATGATGATACCATGCCAACTTTGAACCTTTTCAGAGTTCATTTCAAATGTTTTTCAATTTCAGGATCTTATAGCTCAAAATAATAAGTAAATGCATGAAAAATAACAAATGAAGTCAAAAAGGGTTGAAAATTGATGATGTGGCTTTGAATGGTGCATTTTGAACACATAAAAAGTCTGGAGTTTAAATAAGTTCAAAAAAATGAAATCTCTTTGTAACAGACGAGTTTCCATATGAAACCCTCATACTTTGAAAGAGATTGTCCGTTTTGTACATGAAGTGCATCTAGTTCTTGTTGTAACCCTCTCAAATTTCTTGCACATGCTATGTGGGTGAAATGATGATACCATGCCAACTTTAAACCTTTTCAGAGTTCAATTGAAATGCTTTTCAATTTTAGGGTCTTATAGCTCAAAATAATCAGTAAATGCATGAAAAATAACAAATGAAGTCAGAAAGGGTTGAAAATTGATGATGTGGATTTGAATGGTGCATTTTGAACACAGAAAAACTCTGGAGTTTAAATAAGTTCAAAAAATGACATCCCATTGTAACGGACGAGTTTCCATATGAAACCCTCATACTTCGAAAGAGATTGTCAATTTTGTACACGAAGTGCATCCAGTTTTTGCCGTAACCCTCTCTACTTTCTTGCACATGCTATGTGGATGAAATGATGATACCATGCAAACTTTCAACATTTTCAGAGTTCATTTGAAATGCTTTTCAATTTCAGGGTCATTTAGCTCACAAAAATTAGTAAATGCATGAAAAATAACAAATGAAGTCAGAAAGGGTTGAAAATTGATGATGTGGCTCTGAATGGTGCATTTTGAACACAGGAAAACTCTGGAGTTCAAATAAGTTCAAAAAAATGACATCCCTTTGTAATAGACGAGTTTCCGTATGAAACCCTGATACTTCAAAAGAGATTATCCGTTTTGTACACGAAGTGCATCCAGTTTTTGCCGTAACCCTCTCTACTTTCTTGCACACGCTATGTGGATGAAATGATGATACCATGCAAAAAGAAATTAACTAAAAAACTTTTATAAAACTCTAATAGCAAAAGGAATGAACTAAAAAGCTTTTATAAACCTCTATTATTTTTTAAACTAAAATTATATAAATTTCGTGTCACTAAAATTATCAAAGTATTTTCTGTTCAAAACATGAAAAGTAGAAAGAAACAAAATAAACTTTAATAAATAAGTAGAAACAAAATTAAATAAATTAAAATTTAATAAAATAAATAAGTAGAAACAAAATAAAATAAACTTTAATAAAGTAAATAAGTAGAAACAAAAAATAAAACAAATTAAAATTAATACAATAAATAAGTAGAAACAAAATAAAATAAAATAAACTTTTATAAAATAAAGAGGTAGAAACAAAATAAACTTTATAAAGGTAAAATAAATAAACTTTAATAAAATAAATAAAAATAGCAACAGTATTTTTTTGTTGTAAGTAGAAACAAAATAAAATAAATAAAGCAACAACAAAAAATAAAAAAGTGCCAACTACTGGGCCACTACGGCCTGAATACGACTAGAAACCCTACCATGGGCCAGGATTCAGGCCCGCAGAAGGCCCAGTAGGCCCATCAGGCATAGCAGTGACAATTAGGCCCGTAAGCCTACAATCGAGAGGAGCTCGAGAGGGGTGCGGCAGTGGGGCTTATAAACCACTACGCGCCCCTCTCAACTAGCGAGGTGGGACTAAAGTTTTGGCCACGGGCAGCATGAGGCCTTTGGTTCCGGTTGGTGGCACCAACTGGTACCAAAGGGGGGCATTCGTACCGGTTGGTGCCACCAACCGATACGAATGCCCCCTTTGGTACCGGTTGGTGCCAACAACCGGGACCAAAGGCCGCCGCTTCTCGCCCTTTGGGCTGCCGAAAACTGACCTTTGGTCTCGGTTGGTGGAACCAACCGGGACTAAAGGGTGCATTGGTCCCGGTTTGTGCTATGAACCGGAACCAATGCTCACGGTATATAAGCAGGACTTGTGAAAATTTTCACTTCTCATCTCGTAGTTGCCGCCCCGACGAGGCCGACGACATCGATGCCGCCATGCTGCCGCGCGCCCCCATCCGCCGTCTCCGTCGTCGTCGTCGCCCTTTCCCGGGCCTCACCGCACTCTGCCCCGACCTCGACGCACCCTGTCCCGACCTCGTTGTCGCCGAGCCCTGCCCCGACCTCGCCGCGCGCTGCCCGGCCCGACCTCGCCGTCGCTCACGCCGAGCGCCCTGCCCTGACCTCGCCGCCGCTCGCCTGCACTGTGAGCCTCACCGTGCCGTCCCCCCTCATCTCCCCCTTCTCCCCCGCGCCCCAACGCCATCGCGCGCCCGCCCCAATGCCGCCTCCCGCCCCGACGTCGACGACGACGTAGGCCCCCTATTCGCATATTTTTTTGTTCATATTGTAGTAGTAGTAGATGATGATGATGATGTTGATGTATGTTCATATGCAAAAGTTAGGATTTTTTTCTGTTCATAGATTTTTTTGGTGATATTATTGCAGAATGTGCAAATGTTGTATGTTCATATGCAAAGAATATGTCATTTTTTTATAAAAGTTTTATGATTTTTTTCTGTTGTAATTTTGTTCATAAAGTTTTAGGATGAAAAAAATAAGAAGAAATAAAAAGGGAGGAGGAGAAGTTTCGTTTAGTTTTAGGATTATTTTAGCTTACGTTTAGTTTAGGAAGAAGGAAAAAAGGAGATGAAGAGGAGAAATAAATAATAAGAGGAAAAAGGGAAAAAAAGAGGAGAAGAAGAAAGGAATAAAGGAGAAGAAGAAAAAATAGAAAATATTCTATTTTTTCTTCTTCTCCTATTTTTTTCTTCTTATTTTTCTTCTTCTTCCTTTTCTTATTTTTTATCGAGTATGTCATTATTGATATACCCCATCCCCGATAACTTCGACATGACGGGGGGGAGGGGGGAAGTGGTCGCCGAGGGTTCGAGGGGCGAGGGTCGGGAACTAGCTAGGGTAGAGGGTCGAGGGTCACCGAGGGGTCGAGGGTCGCCGAGGGTTCGAGGGTCGAGGGGTTGTCGTATGTCGTCGTTGTCGATATACCCCCTCTCGACCATGATAACTTATACCATGGGAGCACCCCACGGCCCTCTCACTCGACCAAAACTCTCGAGGACACCCAAACCCTAGAAAAAAATGATGTCGGTCTCCTACCCCCTCCCGTCGCGCCCCTACCCGACAAACTCTCTCGAGGCCACCCAAATTTACCAAGTTAAAAGAGCATTGTCGTCGAGGCCACCCCATACCCTTGAAGCGTTGTTGAGGCCACCCCAAACTCTTGAAGCATTGCCGAGGCCACCCCAAACCCTAGAGAAGCAGCGTCGAGGCCACTAGTGTGATTCCTTATTGTTATTAGCTAGCTTGTTCTACGTTTGTCACTAATATATCCATCTGTCATGTTTGAATAATAATTGCCATGTTGAAAATATTTGGAGAAACTATGGAGCACCCCCGAGATGAAGCAACATAAGCGGTGTTGGGGGACATAATTGCACAAGGAAGTGATGTCGTCATGTCGTTTCTCAACAAAACCGATGGTCTGGAATGACAGGGTGAAGAAGCAGGCTATGATTACGATGGCTCCGGTGACCCAATGCCGGTGCAAGAAGGAGACCGTGATGACGGCTCCGGTGACTGAACCAAGTCCGGCCAGGTATATATATTAGTTAAGCCTGTGCTGACTAGCTAATTGGTGCATTCATTGTTTTGGTATATGTACACATATTAATTAACTCTCGTCCTTCTTTCTTTTTCTAGCCCTCCGGATCGACCACAACTGCGGTAAAGAGACGAGGCCCGAAGAAAAAGTTGCGCTCGGATGAAAGGTTTGAGATCACAGCAATCGCGTGCGATGGCATGCCGATTGAACCCATCCGGACAAAGGAAGCATTTGCTGCTCAGTGTGGGGTTCTTGTTAGGGACAAGATCCTGATCAGTATCCACCAATGGTTAAAGCCTAAGAATGAAGACCCTAAGGTGTCTTATGTCTCTGATATGCAGAAAGATGATCTTTGGACCGCGCTGAAGGCCAATTTCACCCTACCAGCAGAGGAGGATCCGGAGAAGCTAGTTAAAGAGAAATTGATCAAGTCTCATGCTCTTAAGAAGATGGCAGAACTATTCAGGAGGTGGAAGAATGAGCTGAAAACATCGTTTGTCGAAGAAGACAAGACACCAAAATTCACCGGTCGGTATGAGAAGATCAGAGATCACTGGCCCGCATTTGTGCCCACAAGACATCAAACAAGAGTAAGAAGATGTGAGTGACAAACAAGAAAAATGCTGCGAACAAGAAGCATCACCATCGCACGGGGCCAGGTGGCTACCTCAAAGCCCGGACATTGTGGGCCAAGGCTGAGAATGACCTGATTGATAAAGGGGTCGAACCAGAGACGAGGAATTGTCTAGACCATTGCCATACTTGGTTCTTCGGGGTTGGCGGATCCTTGGACCCTGTATCAGGGAAGTGCGTTTGGACGGATGATCAACTGAGAATACCCGTCACGAGGCTTCAGGAGTATATCGAGGCAGCGCAGCAAGGGACGTGCGTTCCAGACAGAGAGAATGATGAGCTCACAATGGCCCTTGGGAATCCTGAGCAACCTAGACGGACATGAGGCACGCCAGGCTCCGTTCCGTGGAAGGCTGGGTTTCTGGACGCAGGCGGTTAAAAATGCCAGGAGAGGAGGAAGAAAGTGGAGCAGATCCAAATTCAGGCGCTGCGTGCAAGGGTACAAGCGATAGGGCAACGAGAAGCAGATCACAACAAGCGCCCGCCGAAGCTTCGCCCGAAGCTACCCCGCTATCTCAGCGGAGAAGCACTGTGGCTTCCACCGAGCTGCAACAGCTGGAGCCTGTCTTCGCGACTCCTGCTAGCTACCCCATGGACTTAATCACGGAGTCTCAAAATTGCCACCTTATGACGCAATGGAAGAATTTAAAAGTCAAGGCGGATGTTGGCTCTGTTGCACCTCCTGAACCTGGCGCAACTTTTCACTGCCGGTTGATTCCAGAAGGATATGCTAGGGTGATGGTTGATGTAATAACGGACGGATTTGAGGACCTCGAGCTTGACCGCCCTATCGATGAAGGGGAGACTCGGCTAGGTTCTTCTCCGAAGACCCCATGCCTATGGCGGAAGGAGCTCATCAACCTTCCGAACCGGACGCCTCCGCCTCCTCCTCCTCCTCCTCCTCCTCCGGCGAGTCAGGGCACTCCGCCTCCTCCTCCGCCTCCTCCTCCGGCGAGTGATCAAGGCACTCAGCCTCCTTCTCCGGTGCGTGGCGGCACTCCGCCTCCTTCTCCGCCTGCTTTCTAGCCGGATTGTAGATCATTTGTCATGGCAGACCATTGCGCTTCAACCTCGGGACCCGATAGTCCGGAGTGTATCTGAAGACCCGCTCAGTTATATAAGAACCGGGGTATGCGTGGAGACCAGGCGTAGGGGTCATTAGTGCTTGAACAGACAAGTGCCCAACTAGTTATGTTATATTACATGGGTAGTAAGAAACATCTTCCAGGGAGAATAGTTCCGTTAAGGGTTCCTTTCCCTGGGTACGCAAGCCCTAAAATGCATGTCCGGACTATGAGACGAAACGCAGGAAAAAAACATCTGGGGGCACATATGGAAAATGAATAAATCAAAATCATCTTTCGTTCACTGACCGAATATTCCCTTAAGAACACTAGCTTTCGGTTTCACCCAGTCTGAGGTACACATCCGGCTGACCCGGCAGTAACAATCGCAGAGGTGCTCCCCTTATGCCCTAGCCGAATTAACGGGAACGTAGGGCAACCCAGCTTGGCCAAAACTTAAGTCATCTAGATGCATATAATGGCGAAGAAAAGGTACATGTGGACACTGCAAAAAAATACACTTCCGTGATGATACGTGTTTGTCACAGTAGGTCACTTTTTTTGTCATGCATGTACATCCATGAAAAATTTATGACAGAATCAAGATAGTCATACCTGTGTTGTCGTAGAAGTGTTCCATGAAATTACCAAAATTATCATCACGGAAGTGTCCACTTCCATGATGATAAACGCGCGTCACAGAAGTGCTTTCGTCAAGGGTGACCGACATGTGGCATCCACCGTAACGGAACACCGTTAAGCTATCGGGTCGGGTTTTGGATCCGATAACCCGTTAATAACCCCGACCAATGGGGATTTTCCATGTGTAAAATTATCATTGGCTAGAGGAAACACGTGTCGGCTCATCGTTGGGACAGATGTCATCCACTCATTGGACAGGAGGCACCTATGATAGGTCGACACGTGGCACGACCCAACAGTGGCACATTCCGGTGAAGAAGGCCGACCCAGTAAAAATTAGCAGGCCGGCCCATATAAGGCCTACTTGTGTCTGGTCCATTTAAGCCCACGGCCCATACGAGATGTGCTAATTCGGCCCGTTAAAGATTTGACACCATTGCAGCCCATCGTCAGTTCGAGCCCGTTAATAGCCCGCTATATATTTGGGCTCAATATCGGCCCGATGAGATTTCGGCCTGTTAACGACCCATTTAATGGATGGGCCAATTTTCAGGATGTACATCTTTCGGCCTTTTAGCGACCCATTTAAATGTTGGGCTAATTTCCGGCCCGGTGTGTCTTTCAGCCTATTTGACGGCCCATATATCTGATGGGCCATTTGTATAGTCGGACCTGAGTTTCAGCCTTTTAGCGGCCCATTTAAGTGTTGGGCCAATTTCTGGCCCGGTGTCAATTTCAGCCTATTGACGACTCATAAATCAGCTGGGCCAATTGTAGTTGGACCTGAGTTTTGGCCTTTTAGCAACCCATTTAAGTGTTGGGCCAATTCCCGGCCCTGTGTGCTTCTCGGCCTGTTAACGGACCATAAATGAGTTGGGCCATTTGTAGTCGGACCTTAGTTTTGGCCTCTTAACGGCCCATGCCCTTCATGGTCCAATACCAGCCTGGTTTCTCTTTCGGCCTGCTAAAGGCCAACAACACAGTTGGGCCGTTTACAATATGACCTGACTTTCGGCCTCTTAGCGGCCCATGCTCTTCATGGTCCAATACAAACCTGCTGTCTCTTTCGGCCTGCTAAAGGCCTATAGTATAGTTGGGCCATATGTAGCCCAAACTTAGTAACGACTTATTAACGGCCCGTGAAATAAATTGGGGCCACCTGTTGCCCGCTTCGATGTCGGCCTGTTAACGAACCGGGAGGTAAGAGGGCTGACCATTAACTTTCGGCCTAGTAACAGCCCATTAACTTAATGGGCCCACTAAAGTTCATTCATGTCTCTAGGCCAAATTAGATAATTTGAGCCCATTACGACGAGCAAAGGTACATCATACAGGGAATAACGTTGCACATCCAGAATATATTACAGGAAATTACATCCACTTGGTAATCAAAGATTGATGCCAGTGCAAATAAATGAGCAGAACCTAACCATCTACAACGTTGGGACAGATGTCACAATCTACAACGTTAGCACAGATGACGTCCATAAGCATGTGGGCAAGTTCTTGCTGCTTTGCCACATTGTCTCTGAAAAGATTGATCAGTTGTTGTGTCGCACGACTCTGCACCTCTGATTCATCCACCATTTCCATCATTGCTTCAGCCATTAATTGGTTCACAAACATACATTTATTCCGTTGCATTCGAGACAGAGGATACTGAACAGATTCAGATGGCGATTTTGGCAGGCTTGTATTATTGATAGTGGAGAGTGTCTTAACCACTGCATCATAACATAAATTAGGACGGGAACCAAACAGATTAATCATGAGCTATTGCCATATTACCTGGCCTAGATTTACTGGAAAGAAACAATGGGGTTGCCTCGCTGTTTTCAGAGTTTGTCTTCTTATCTTCAGCAGCCTGCACAAAATTAACACACTAGCATTGCTATCATTGGCCAAGTCAGATAATAGAAAAGCAACATTGACACAACGAACATTTGGGCAACTAGCCTACACCAAATTAACACAATATGGCACAGCTATCCTCAGCCAGGTAAGGTAATACGAAAGCAACATTGACACAATGAATGAATGGGAAACCAGAGAAGCACTACAATTAAGTAATGTGCGTGATATGAGATAGCACATTCATGCAGCTCAGTACACAAAACTACCAGGCAGTTTTCCTTACAAAAATCAACATTGGCGCCTTTAACATTTTGCTAAAACTAATTTTAGATCAGATAAAGGTTAGATTCACGTCGATTAACAAAATACATGCTGATGTAAAAATATAGTGATATACAACAGGTACTTATATCAGCACTGGAGCATAGAGAATTCTCGCAAGATATTTTCCTCGAATACGATCCCAATGGAGGAAGTCTTGTATCGTTTAATCTTATTTTCTAAAAGAGAGAAGGGTAAGAAACATGTAGAAAATATGATCATAATGCTATAAAATTTCATGATGCGAGGATACGCACACGCTTCTTAGAATGGAGTTGACATTCTTTTGCTGGACTGGAGTGGACTAGTTCTTTGGCCACTGGAATCTTCTTATTATCAGTGGGAGTTGGGTTTCTCTGTGTTGGAGCAGTATCTATGAAAAAAGGCGTTGGTTTATTATCTCCTAGCATTTGGATCTTTTGCAAATACCTGGTTTGTAACCCTTTAGATTCTAACATAGCCGTCTTCCCCTTGCATGCCTTATATAGAAGAATGGTGATTTAGTTATAAAACATGCTACATCAGAGATGGAATAGGTACTGAAGAATAGAAAGGCATGATGGAAATAAATGGATGGGTCTAGGCGTATTTCAGTTCTAGATACATCCAGTTTTATCCATTTCTGCGACATTTAATCCGGATAAAGGGAGTATGATGTAAGAGCTAGGGATACGACAGGACAACACAGTAAAAAAACACTGAAAAACCCACTGCGGAACCAAAGTATTCAAACCCACTGATATGAGATAGTACACTCATGCAGCTCAGGAAACAACACTACCAGGTAGTTTTCCTTACAAAAATCAACATTGTGGCCTTTAATCATACATTTTGCTACAACTAAATTTAGATCAGATAAAGGTTGGATTCGCGCCGATTAACAAAATACATGCTTATGTAAAAATATAGTGATATACAACAGGTACTTACATCTACATTGGAGCACAGAGAATTCCTGCAAGAATCTTTCCTCATAAACGATACCATTGCAGAAAATCTTCTATCTGTTATGCTTATTTTCTAAAAGAGAGATGGGTAAGAAACATGTAGAAAATATGATCAGCATGCTATAAAATTTCATGATGCAAGGATACGCACACGCTTCTTAGAATTGAGTTGACATATTTTTGCTGGACTGGAGCAGACTAGTTCTTTGGCCACTAGAATCTGCTTATTATCAGTAGGAGTTGGGTTTCTCTGTGCTGGAGCAGTATCTATAAAAACTAGAGTTGGTTTATTATCTCCTGGCGTTTGGATATTTTGCAAAGGCCTTGTTTATAACCCTTCAGATTCTAACATAGTCGTCTTCCCCTTGCGTGCCTTGTATAAAAGAATGGTGCTTTAATTATAAAACATGCGGCATCAGAGAGATGGAATAGGTACTAAAGAAATAAAGGCATGACATATTGACATGTATTCCCTCCATCCGAAAAAACGGATGGGTCGAGGCGTATTTCAGTTCTAGATACATCCTTTTTTATCCATTTCGGCAACATATAATCCGGACGGAGGGAGTATGGTGTAACAGCTAGGGATACGGCAGGACAACACAGCAAAAAAAACACTAGCTGAATGTAAAACTGTATGCTAGAAGAATACGTACAAAAATAACTAAGGCAACATACACGTGTATTATTGGGAAAATAAGATGGCATTGCAACAGAGCACTAGAATAGCACTTCAATGTAAAAAAACATGGTATGGTAGACAGATGAAGTACATACTGATGAATAACAATGCATAATATATTCAGAAGCATGATGTCCAAATTAGGCATATGGCATTGCGATATAGTAGAATGACAATACATGAATTTGAAAACATGTTATCATGAATGGAATAGGTACTGAAAAACAGGAAGGCATGACATATTTACATGCATGATCAGCACACTAAGCACATGGCATTGCAACAGAGTAGATACACTCCAGGACATTATATGCATGTTGTACCCATATCACAGGCCAAGTTAGAGCAAGGACCTTGTGAGGTGAAGAGGATTCATCATCTTTCTGCAAGTCTTCTGAAGAACGGCCTTTACATGTTCCATCATATTGGGTATCATTGACATCAAGTTTATTGGCCTTTACATTGCTCCATGAGGTTCTTGTGGATATATCAGTGTGTGCAATTATATCTGACATGCATGGAAGACAATTAGTAGTTAGATTTATGTAATGAGTGCCTGTAGGAGATGACATAAATAGTAGGACTGGGGTTAACCAGCAGCAACAGGTCTCATAAACTAAAGGGAGAACATAGATGAAAGCTACAGAATATGTATCGTTTGTACTCGAGATTAACTAGATGGCACACAAAAGTATTAAAGAAAAACATAGGAAATACTAGAAGTGGTATAATACTATAATCACCAGCCTGTGGGATAGCATTGGTTGATGGATGATAACTATGGAACAATGTTACCTAAAGAACAAGTATCTTAGCTGAACTATGGAATAGCGTTAACTCCTGAACAAGACCCGGAAGAGATCAGCATGAATATACAGTGAAATGTGATGATCTATTTTCCATGCTTAGATGAATAACAAAGCCATAAATGTTGCACACAAGTAAGATGAGGGTACAACCTATCTGGCTGCCATGCATAGGAGTGAGCATCATGTGCTGACTTGTCGATGGCCCTGCAGTTGTTGTGGCTATGCATGTCGGGCACACACATTCGATGCAGGGAACTGTTGAGTGGGCACTATAGCTCCCTTCTGGTGTATGCTTCCCTTGTTGGAGCAGCTGTGGTGAGTCGGAAGACGGTGTGTCTGAAGATGCAGATAACGCATAATGTTAAGAATGGCATATCTCTTTGATCTGAAGAAATAAACTAAGAGATCAACAACAAGGTACGAGAGTGGTCACACGTCTGTTGACTGAAGACTAAATTGGGGTCACACGATTTTATTTTATTTTGGTACTATTCGATCTACACCGGATGGCTGGCCGTCTTGTGCCTCCCGGCTGACACTATTCGGAATCTTCCCCGAAGAGCCAGCGACGAATGACAGAGCAGCCTGCCTCCGCCGTCCGTGGCCCCCGCCAAAACCCCGCTCCCCGCCCCACTGCACTGCCGTGGTTGCGCCGCCCCCGGGCCAATCCACAAAGACTCCCCGTCACCCAGATTCGGCGGCGGCAGTACCTTCAACCCACACAACTCTAAAAGATAGCCATCTAAGTGCTGCTTCTGCGGCGAACTTGCGGCCCCGCACCGTTACGTTAGACACCAGCCAAGCGGCAGCCTAGGAGCTCCATCGCCTCGAGGGGTGCTGCTTCCCATTGCAAATCGATTGGCCCAGAATAAAAATTCAAAAAACTGACGCCTAAATAAAGTGATCTGAGATGATGGTGCGACCTATCTGGCGGCATGGTGAAGTAGGCAGGTCTAGCTGCCGAGTCGGTGAGGCCGGCACGGTTGCGGTGGCAACCAGCGGCAGGGAAAGAGCGATGTCACGACGGTCGACGGCTACGCCGAAGCAGCGCCAAGACTCTGGACGGATCGGAAGTTGGAGCCGCTCCGGCGCCGTGAACAACAGCGGGGGTGAATCGGCTCCGGTACAGTTCACGCGGCCGTCGTCGAGGCAGCACCAGCAGCACGGAGTAAGAGGCACACAGACCAGTGCACGGCGGCGAATGGACAGCGTCTCCGGCATTAGGGAGGAGGGCGGCTGTGAAATTGGTGCGGTGGGGGCGCCATGGAGGTGGGGCTGAGGTTTCGCGGCTCGGGAGAAGGGAGATTCTCGGGGAGAAGGTGATTTGGCGCCCACGACGTATGAATGGGGGCGGGCAGGGGAAATTGGGAGGGGAGTGGAACCATGTCTTACGGACGCATTTGTCTGAAATGTGAGGGGGAGTTACAGTTCTACCCTTGCCTATAGGCTTCTCGGCTTGGGTCTGTGTGCTGAGGGTCGGGGATAGTAGAGTAACTTTGCTTCTCTGGGCGGGAGCGATTTCGGGCGAGGAGGGCGTGTTTTGAACTATAGTGGGCGCGAGCGATTTCGGGCGAGGAGAGCGTGTTTTGAAATAGTGGGCGCGAGCTATTTCGGGCGAGGAGAGCGTGTTTTGCCGACCATGGTTTATGAATTATTCAGCACATGTCATTTCGGCCGAGGAGAAGGCGCGCTTGGATGAAGTTACGAACCTACCCTCGATGCATGTCCACATAGGACGGTAATTTCGCGTCTCCCATTTATTTGCTTGGGCGAATTCCACCGAGCAGAGAGGATGTTTAACGGTTCATTCAAATTTTGGGAGAACGAGCATCCACGTCTACCTTACCAAGTCGATTCGGATCAAATTTTGAAATATTAGCTTGCCACTTTTTTTTAGATGGAGAGATGATGCTCGGGAGTAATGTGTTTTTAAATGCTCGTTGCTAGCGATTTACTATATGACAAATAGTTGACCCACTCAAAAACGCGAATCAAACCCAAAATGAAATATCTTGATTCAATGAAATAGCTCGTTCAGTAGGTAAAAATAGTGAACTAAATCCAAAATTGAACACTTCAATCGAGTAGCATGTTGTACAGTATTATAGTACTCCATGAACATCTTGAATGTCAAATTAATGAACTTGTTTGATATACGCATATATCCGTTCATGTGTGGATTGCAAACAACATGTTCTCCAATTTAAATATTTGAATGCAAGTTTATATCGAAACATGGTTTATATCAGTCTTCGATGCATAAAACGCGACCTCCCCCTCTCCCGGACTCATATTCTCTCTCTCTCTCTCTCTCTCTCTCTCCCGCCGACAATCTTCAATTCTGTCGCACGCATCCGACACAAAAACCTTGTTCGTTCCTCTCCCTTTCTCTCCATCTCTCTCTCTCTTTGTGTGTGTGTGGGGGGGTCGTTTCTAGTTCGCATGCATATATACACCATCTATAGGTCTCTCTCGCACACTATGTATGATACTCTAGCTAGTCCAAGCTAGATATCTTGGGTGCACTCATCGTACACACACAGATTCCTTAGCTCTTTGCCTGTAACTCACTCACGCACCACTATGTCGTCTCGTAGCTCTTCCCCCCCTCTCTCAAACTCTCCATCCACCTGGGTCACACATACACATGCATATCTCACTCGCACTCAATAGGCCCATCTAAAACTCTATCTCTCCCCCTCGTTCTCTCTCCATCTCACACGCGCACACACACAATCTCATGCCCAGCTAGCCAAGTATGATGGTCTCTCACTCAATTATAGGAACACGCAGTCCCCCTATACGTATATGACTAGCTAATCTTAGTCTCCATCACAAACATGTGCATGGTCTATCTCGATTTCTCTCGGGGCATCTTTCTATCGCGCACGCACTCCATCGATCTCCCACCCATATAGTCCCCTCACGATCTCGACAGGATCTCTCTATCACAAACACACCCTCTCTCCCTCCCCATGCGTCCATGCCATCCATGTGTCCCTCTCGACCTTTGTTCCTTGCTGGCCACGCCTCTATTGGACATGTGCTACAGGGGTGTCTCTCTTCGTTGCAAACAATCACACACTAGCTATCTTCGTGTATCTCCTCACCTCGCTTTTCCATCTCGGAGATGCATGCGTGATATGTTCGCATAAGAAACGAAAAAAACACACACTCTCTCCAATATATCGTTTGTTGTCACTTTCTCTTTCACACACATACTCTTTTTGCACACTTACTCATTCTCCTTCACACACACTTGATCTGTCTCGACTGAGGCACTCTCCTCGGTCCATAGCATATAGATTTATAGAAAAGTCAAACATCACAAAGTTTGACCATGTACGTGGAGAAAAAGAATTACATCTAGTACGACAAACATATACCATTAGATTCACCATGAGATGTAGTTTTGTATGATGTATCTTTGGTATTGTAGATATAAATAACATTTGCGTAAACCTAATCAAAGTTTCCAAAGTTTGACTTCTAAAAAATTTACATGCACTGCATTATCGAGCGGATGGAATATCTCTTTCCCCCTCTCAGCTATCTGATGCACCACTCAGCCTTATCGGGGCTCCTCAATCTCTCTCAAACTTTATTGGTCAGTTTGGTTCGTGAACTGACCCTCATGCCTTGATGGTCGGTACTGCCTGGTGTGGACGTGAGATGTAAAATATCTCTGTGGATGTTTTGAAAAGTCAAACCTTAGAAACGTTTGACCAGGTATATGTGGAGAAAAACATTTACATCTGGAACGATCATTAGATTCATCACAACATGTACTTACTTCATACTATCATTTATCTTTGGTATTGTAGATATAAGTAATTTCTGTATAAACTTGGTCAAAGTTTCAAAAGTTTGACTTTAAAAAATGTTGGAACTACATTATCGAACGGAGGGAGTAGCTCTTTCTCTCTCTCTCTCTCTCTGCTATCTCTCATGGGCCTCCCCTCTCACTCGAACTCTCTATACCGACGGATTATACGCTCACTGTGTCAGCGTATAGCTCTGTATATTGTTTAGTTGACCAGTCAACCAATCCACATGCTGCCTTGTCAGCTCGTGTTCTGTATCTTCGTGTGCTGGCGCATGTGGCAGTGGGTGAAAATAAGTAAACTAGAGGCCCATCTGACATGCGGTGAAGCAAACAAAGTTGAAACCACTCGGGGTAGCACCCCGCACGCTAGTAAGTTGAAACCAAATTACGATGACAAGTGTAGTGTTCAAAACTGCATCTATGCACTTCACCGAAAGAAATGTTTTTAGTATTTTTTCTCACGTGATCACCTGCATCATTTTTATGCTGTACTACTATAGTAGCCTTGGCTAGTCATAGTGGAAAGTAACTTAGACTACTCCAGTAACTCTAGGGTTACCCTAAGAGCAAGTACTACCTCCGTCCTGGTTTACTCTTCCAATTTTGTAGTATCAAAATTTGACCATAGATTTAACTGACAAAATGTTAATGCATGTCACTAAGAACTATATCGTTGGATTCGTATTTGAACATAATTTCAAATGGTGTAATTTTTAGTGACATGCATTGGCATTTTCTTAGGTAAATCTATGGTCAAAATTTTATACTAAATATGAGGTAGTATTACAAAAGTGGGCTATGTAGGCCAAAACATGTGCCAAATTCACTTGTGATGCATTTGGCATCGATGCCCCTCCATTGCTCACCTGGTGTCCCAATCTGGATCACCTACTTTGCTCCGGTGCCAAATTAACTCACGCAATGAAAAAACACTGCGTGGGAGAGAGAGAGAGAGGACCGAGGCAATAAAAAAACACTTGTTTGGGAGAGTGAGAGGCTAGTGTAGTTGGTTTGATTGATTTGTTTATACATGTGGGTCTGTGTGCACGGCGGTGCCAACTCTCTCACATCGCGAGAGCGGTGCCAAAATCTTTTGATTTGACATCGATGTGTGTTATGTGGCATACTTTTGCGAAATATGGCATCGGCCACATAGTGGAAGGCAACAAATGCCCAAGCTCTTCACGTGCTCCTAGTTAAATGAGAGAGAGAGAGAGTGAAAAAATATCACTAGCCAGCCAACCCTATCGTATGAGCAAATGATATTGGTACCTCTTGATGACACGGCAATATTATGCAGCCAGCTTCTCTAATATGTTCTCTTCTTTTGCAGATAAAAGAAGACTCAAAGGTGAAAAACGTGCTGCACTATAACAATCTCATCGAATGCCTTGATCTACATCTTACAGAAATTGATTTGATCGACTACCGAGGCAGCACATCTGAGATTAAATTGGCCAGGTTCTTTGTTGTGGAGGCAAGTGTGCTCAAGGTAATGAGGTTTGGCGTTCTCTGGCGCAACAATGAATGGCGTAATGATCACCGCAAGCGTCTAAGCCTAAATGACAAAGTCTCCACAGAAGCTGAATTTGTTTTTGAAACATCAAGTGGACAGAGACTCGAAAAATTATTTGCCCATTAGTGACTTGTCAGGGCGGTGGATTTTAGTTTGTACGATAATGCTGCATCCACCTAAAGTAACGAAAGTTCTTACGTAAACTTCCTAGTAATTCCCTCTTCGTAGGTGCAACATTACTCCTAACGTTTGTAATATCAGTTTGAAACTTGTAATATTGCTGTGTCCTATTCCTGCGTTTTCAAAATCCTGCGAATCAAACAGGTCCTGAGTTGCTGATGATGTTGTGCCTCCCATCTTTCACCAATAGCCGTCGGATGTAGATCTGACGCATACAAACAAAGCTTCTCCATTTTTGCAAAAATATGCCTGCACTTGTTCCCTATTTACAAACAAATCCTTATCTCTCACAATCAGCCTCATCTCCTCCCCACCACATCTATGTGTAGAAGGCCGTGGAAAAATCTGGCATGATGGCCGCTGCCGGAGCCGTCCACCCCCAATCTTCGCGTTCCGTGCAATGCACGGGCATCTACGCACGGGAAATTATGTCGAACAGGGCTAGTTGTAAGCAGGCTAGATCTACAGCCATGATGATAGTGACTGCAGACGGTGAGGCTGACTATGGTATGCCGAACACGGCGCCTATACTCAGGTGTCATCTCCGGCGCAGGGTCTTGTCACTTCACTTTGAGGAGCAACACGTAATAATTTGACCAACGGGTAGTACAGTGCTAGTACTCCTACTACTACATTGGTAGTACTACTACTAGTACTAGTAGCACCACCGTCTGGATTTAGGAGTACTACCACGTCCATCTGAATTTTAGTATTTGACTAGCAATATCTAGTAATGCATGTCACCAAAAATGTATTGCTCCCTCTGTAAATAAATACATGGTGTTTTATTCCTATCGGCGAGAGAACTTAATGTTTTTTTGCTACTCCTAACTAGAGTACTAATAGGATTACATGCAATGAACTAAACACTGCCCACATCTCTCATTGGCTGATATGTCACGAAATAAGAAACAAGGAGGGAGTTAATGCACCGTGCCTAAGTATTTTGGGATTATTTGGTTTTCATAAGGTGCCTTACACAACATTTTTGTTTACATGCATTAACATTTTATTAGTTAAATCAAAGGTCAAAACTTAGAGCAAAATGCAAAGGGGACCAATAAACCAGTAAACATCAAACTTCTCTCGTTTGGTCCCAACTAGAGGTCCGGTGAGATGACTATACTGCGCCGGCATGGAGGGGGGCCTAGCTTTATTGACTTACGGCAACTGCCTTTGGGTAAATGACACGTGGCCCCAGGGGGTGGCTGGCCCACCTATCATACAGCCAAAGGCAGGTGAAGTAGAGGGCCGAGGAGTAGTACGAAATCCTACGCACCTACGCACGCTAACCAAGGGCTGAGTGATCACTCGAATCGCAAGATCAGTTGACTAGAAGCTACGCTAGACCCATGGAGGCGATGAGCGCGAGCATCAGCCGGCTGTGCCAGATGGTCCACGACGCCGGCCTGCGGCCCGGCACCGAGGAACGTCTCCAGGTAGTATTGCTTGAGGCCGCCAGGGCGAGGGGCCGCTTGGACGACAGCTTCGTCTCCTTGTTCGACGAGGTCCTCGTCGGTTTCCTCGACAAGTTCACCATCGTCAAGAAGCTTGCGAACGACTTTGACGTAAGCCTCCAGCCGAAGCGCCCAGGCTCTGCGATGCCCGCCACCCTCAACGGCCACTATGGTAACAACCTCTTCGATGCACTGGTGGCCCTGCGGCTGCCCGTCGTCGTGCCGGAGAATGTCCACCTCGAGGTCACGCTCGCCGCGCAGCGCCTGGCGCAGCAAGACACCATCGACATAATCACCCACGTCTATGCGCAAATCATCCACAAGGACTACTACATGCAAGAGGAGGACGATAGGACGCTGGCCTTCTCGGAGCGCAGGGCAACCTTGGACGGCACTTTTCAGAAGCATGTTGAGCTCGCCGCCAACGCCGCTGCTCCTCACACGTCGGTTGGTGACCCGGCGCACTAGGGCGTGAGGATGTCGTTGAACGTTGATGGATCCGTATGTATTTTTTGTTGGGTAACATAGCAGAAATTCAAAAAATTTCCTACGTGTCACCAAGATCTATCTATGGAGAAACCAGCAAGGAGGGGAAGGTGAGGATCTACATACCCTTGTAGATCGCGCGCGGAAGCGTTCAAGAGAACGAGGTTGATGGAGTCGTACTCGTCGTGATCCAAATCACCGATGATCCTAGCGCCGAACGGACGGCACCTCCGCGTTCAACACACGTACGGAGCAGCGACGTCTCCTCCTTCTTGATCCAGCAAGGGGGGAGGAGAGGTTGATGGAGATGGCTCCAGCAGCAGCACGACGGCGTGGTGGTGGTGGAGCTGCAGTACTCCGGCAGGGCTTCGCCAAGCTCTATGGAGGAGGAGGAGGTGTTGGAGAGGGAGAGGGAGGCACCAAGGAAAAAGGTATGCAGTCGTCCATCTCCCCCACTATATATAGGGGGGCCTAGGGGGGGGCGCCGGCCCTAGGAGATCCAATCTCCTGGGGGGGCGGCGGCCAAGGGAGGAATCCCTCCTCCCCAAGGCACCTAGGAGGTGCCTTCCCCTCTTAGGACTCTTCCTTAGGGTTTCCCCCACCCTTAGGCGCATGGGCCCTAGGGGAAAGTGGCGCCCCAGCCCACTTTGGGCTGGATCCCTTCCCACATCAGCCCATGGGGCCCTCTGGGATAGGTGGCACCACCCGGTGGACCCCCGGGACGCTTCCGGTGGTCCCGGTACAATACCGGTGACCCCGAAACTTGTCCCGATGGCCGAAATAGCACTTCCTATATATAATTCTTTACCTCCGGACCATTCCGGAACTCCTCGTGACGTCCGGGATCTCATCCAGGACTCCGAACAACATTCGGGTTACTGCATACACATATCCCTACAACCCTAGCGTCACCGAACCTTAAGTGTGTAGACCCTACGGGTTCGGGAGACATGCAGACATGACCGAGATGACTCTCCGGTCAATAACCAACAGCGGGATCTGGATACCCATGTTGGCTCCCACATGTTCCACGATGATCTCATCGGATGAACCACGATGTCAAGGACTTAATCAATCCCGTATACAATTCCCTTTGTCTAGCGGTACGATACTTGCCCGAGATTCAATCGTCGGCATCCCGATACCTTGTTCAATCTCGTTGCTGGCAAGTCTCTTTACTCGTGTCGTAACACATCATCCCATGATCAACTCCTTGATCACATTGTGCACATTATGATGATGTCCTACCGAGTGGGCCCAGAGATACCTCTCCGTTTACACGGAGTGACAAATCCCAGTCTCGATTCGTGCCAACCCAACAGACACTTTCGGAGATACCTGTAGTGTACCTTTATAGCCACCCAGTTACGTTGTGACGTTTGGCACACCCAAAGCACTCCTACGGTATCCGGGAGTTGCACAATCTCATGGTCTAAGGAAATGATACTTGACATTAGAAAAGCTTTAGCATACGAACTACATGATCTTGTGCTAGGCTTAGGATTGGGTCTTTGTCCATCACATCATTCTCGTTATCAATGACATCCCATTATCAATGACATCCAATGTCCATGGTCAGGAAACCGTAACCATCTATTGATCAACGAGCTAGTCAACTAGAGGCTTACTAGGGACATGGTGTTGTCTATGTATCCACACATGTATCTGAGTTTCCTATCAATACAATTCTAGCATGGATAATAAACGATTATCATGAACAAGGAAATATAGTAATAACTAATTTATTATTGCCTCTAGGGCATATTTCCAATAGTCTCCCACTTGCACTAGAGTCAATAATCCAGTTCACATCGATATGTGATTAACACTCAAGGTCAAATCCCCATGTGACTAACACCCATAGAGTTTACTAGAGTCAATAATCTAGTTCACATTACCATGTGATTAACACTCGATGAGTTCTGGGTTTGAACATGTTATGCTTGTGAGAGATGATATAGTCAACGGGTCTAAATCTTTCAGATCCGTATGTACTTCGCAAATCTCTATGTCATCTTGTAGATGCAGCTACTACGCTATATTTGGAGCCATTTCAAATAACTGTTCTACTTGGAGCTATTCTAAATTGTTGCTCCATTATACGTATCCGGTATCTCTACTGAGAGCTATCCGGATAGGTGTTAAGCTTGCATCGACGCAACTCTTTACGTCGAACTCTTTACCACCTCCATCATCGAGAAAATTCCTTAGTCCACTAGTTACTAAGGATAACTTTGACCGCTGTCCTGTGATCCATTCTTGGATCAGTGTTGTACCCCTTGACTGACTCATGGCAAGGCACACTTTAGGTGCGGTACACAGCGTAGCATAATGTATAGGGCCTATGACAAAAGCATAGGGGACGACATTCGTCCTTTCTCTTTCTTCTGCCGTGGTCGAGCTTTAAGTCTTAACTTCATACCTTACAACTCAGGCAAGAACTCCTTCTTTGACTGATCCATCTTGAACACCTTCAAGATCGTGTCAAGGTATGTGCTCATTTGAAAGTACCATTAAGCGTTTTGATCTATCCTTATAGATCTTGATGCTCAATGTTCAAGTAGCTTAATCCAGGCTTTCCATTGAAAAACACTTTCCAAATAACCCTATATGCTTTCCAGAAATTCTACATCATTTCTGATCCATAATATGTCAACAACATATACTCATCAGAAATTCTATAGTGCTCCCACTCACTTCTTTGGAAATACAAGTTTCTCATAAACTTTGTATACACCCAAAACTTTGATCATCTTATCAAAGCGTTCATTCCAACTCCGAGATGCTTACTCCAATCCTTAGAAGGATTGCTGGAGCTTTGCATACTTATTAGCATCTTTCAGGATTGACAAAACCTTCCGGTTGTATCACATACAACCTTTCCTCAAGAAAATCGTCGAGGAAACAATGGTTTTTGACATCCTATCTGCAAGATTTCATAAATAATGCAGTAATTGCTAATATAATTCCAACAGACTCTTAGCATCGCTACGAGTGAGAAAGTCTCATCGTATTCAACTCCTTGAACTTGTCGGAAAACATCTTAACGACAAGTCGAGCTTTCTTAATGGTGACATTTACCATCATTGTCCGTCTTCCTTTAAAAATCCATCTGTACTCAACAGCCTTACGACCATCGAGCTGTTCTGCCAAAGTCTACACTTTGTTTTCATACATGGATCCTCTCTCGGATTTTATGGCCTCGAGCCATTTATCGGAATCCGGGCCCACCATCGCTTCTCCATAACTTGTAGGTTCATTGTTGTCCAGCAACATGACTTTCAAGACAGGATTACGTACCACTCTGAAGCAGTACGCATCCTTGTCATCCTACAAGGTTTGGGAGTGACTTGATCCGAAGTCTCATGATCAATATCATAAGCTCCCACTTCAATTGGTGTAGGTGCCACAGGAACAACTCTTTGTGCCCTGCTATACACTAGTCGAAGTGACGGTTCAATAACCTCATCAAGTCTCCAGCATCCTCCCACTCAATTCTTTCGAGAGAAACTTTTCCTCGAGAAAGGACCCGATTCTAGAAACAATCCCTTATTGCTTTTGGATCTGAGACAGGAGGTATACCCAACTGTTTTGGGTGTCCTATGAAGATGCATTTATCCGCTTTGGGTTCGAGCTTATCAGCCTGAAACTTTTTCACATAAGCGTCACGGCCCCAAACTTTTAAGAAATGACAGCTTAGGTTTCTCTAAACCATAGTTCATACGGTGTCATCTCATCGGAATTACGTGGTGCCTTATTTAAAGTGAATGTGGTTGTCTCTAATGCCTAACCCATAAACTATTGTGGTAATTCGATAAGAGACATCATGGTATGCATCATATCCAATAGGGTGCAGTTATGATGTTCGGACACACCATCACACTATGGTGTTCCAGGCTTGTATCAGTTGTGAAACAATTTCCACAATGTCTTAATTCTGTGCCAAACTCGTAATTCAGATATTCATCTCTATGATCATATCATAGATATCTTATCCTCTTGTCACAACGATCTTTCAACTTCACCCTGAAATTACTTGAACCTTTCAATAATTCAGACTCGTGATTCATCAAGTAAATATACTCAACATCTACTCAAATCATCTGTGAAGTAAGAACATAACGATATCCACTACACGCCTCAACACTCATTGGACTGCACACATCAAAATGTATTACTTCCAACAAGTTGCTTGCTAGTTCCATTTTACTGAAACAGAGGCTTTTAGTCATCTTGCCCATGTGGTATGATTTGCATGTCTCAAGTGATTCAAAATCAAGTGAGTCCAAACGGTCCATTTGCATGGAGTTTCTTCATGCATATACACCAATAGACATGGTTCGCATGCCTCAAACTTTTCAAAAACGAGTGAGCCCAAAGATCCATCAACATGGAGCTTCTTCATGCGTTTTATACCGATATGACTTACGTGGCAGTGCCACAAGTAGGTGGTACTATCATTACTATCTTATATCTTTTGGCATGAACATGTGTATCACTATGATCGAGATTCAATGAACCATTCATTTTAGGTGCAACACCATTGAAGGTATTATTCAAATAAATAGAGTAACCATTATTCTCCTTAAATGAATAACCGTATTGCGATAGACATAATCCATTCATGTCTATGCTCAATGCAAACACCAAATAACAATTATTTAGGTTTTAATACCAATCTCGATGGTAGAGGGAGCGTACGATATTTGATCAACCTTGGAAATACTTCCAACACATATCGTCATCTCACCTTTAGCTAGTCTCCGTTTATTCCGTAGCTTTTATTTCGAGTTACTAACACTTAGCAACTGAACCGGTATCTAATACCCTGGTGCTGCTAGGAGTACTAGTAAAGTACACATTAACACAATGTATATCCAATATACTTCTATCGACCTTGCCAGCCTTCTCATCTACCAAGTATCTAGGGTAATTCTGCTCCAGTGGCGGTTCCCCTTATTACAGAAGCACTCAGTCTCGGGTTTGGGTTCAACCTTGGGTTTCTTCACTAGAGCAGTAGCTGAATTGCCGTTTCATGAAGTATCCCTTTGTTCCCTTGCCCTTCTTGAAACTAGTGGTTTCACCAACCATCAACAATTGATGCTCCTTCTTGATTTCTACTTTCGCGGTGTCAAACATCGTGAATATCTCAAGGATCATCATATATGTCCCTGATATATCATAGTTCATCACGAAGCTCTAGCAGCTTGGTGGTAATGACTTCGGAGAACCATCACTATTTCATCTGGAAGATCAACTCCCACTCGATTCAAGCGATTGTTGTACTCAGACAATCTGAGCAGAAGCACAACAATTGAGCTTTTCTCCTTAGTTTGCAGGCTAAGAAAATCGTCGGAGGTCTTATACCTCTTGACGTGGGCACGAGCCTAAAATCCCAATTTCAGCCCTTGAAACATCTCATATGTTTCGCGACGTTTCAAAACCGTCTTCGGTGCCTCAACTCTAAAACGTTTAACTGAACTATCATGTAGTTATCAAAACGTGTATGTCAGATGTTCGCAACATCCACAGACAACGTTCGAGGTTCAGCACACTGAGCGGTGCATTAAGGACATAAGCCTTCTAAGAAGCAATGAGGACAATTCTCAGTTTATGGACCTAGTCCGCATAATTGCTACTATCAACTTTCAACTAAATTTTCTCTAGGAACATATCTAAACAGTAGAACTGAAGCGCGAGCTATGATATAATTTGCGAAGACCTTTTGACTATGTTCAGGATAATTAAGTTCATCTTATGAACTCCCACTCAGATAGACATCCCTCTAGTCATCTAAGTGATTACATGATCCGAGTCAACTAGGCCGTGTCCGATCATCACGTGAGACGAACTAGTCAACATCGGTGAACATCTTCATGTTGATCGAATCTTCTATACGACTCATGCTCGACCTTTCGGTCTCTTGTGTTCCGAGGCCATGTCTGTACATGCTAGGCTCGTCAAGTCAACCTAAGTGTTTCGCGTGTGTAAATCTGTCTTACACCCGTTGTATGTGAACGTAAGAATCTATCACACATGATCATCACGTGGTGCTTCGAAACGACGAACTTTCGCAACGGTGCACAGTTAGGGGGAACACCTTCTTGAAATTTTAGTGAGGGATCATCTTATTTACTACCGTCATTCTAAGTAAACAAGATGTATAAACATGATAAACATCACATGCAATCAAATAATAGTGACATGATATGGCCAATATCATATAGCTCCTTTGATCTCCATCTTGGGGCTCCATGATCATCTTGTCACCGGCATGACACCATGATCTCCATCATCATGATCTCTATCATCGTGTCTTCATGAAGTTGTCTCGTCAACTATTACTTCTACTACTACAGCTAACGGTTAGCAATAAAGTAAAGTAATTACATGACGTTTATGTTGACACGCAGGTCATAAATAAATTAAGACAACTCCTATGGCTCCTGCCGGTTGTCATACTCATCGACATGCAAGTCGTGATTCCTATTACAAGAACATGATCAATCTCATACATCACATATATCATTCATCACATCCTTTTGGCCATATCACATCACATAGCATACCCTGCAAAAGCAAGTTAGACGTCCTCTAATTGTTGTTTGCATGTTTTACGTGGCTGCTATGGGTTTCTAGCAAGAACGTTTCTTACCTACGCAAAGACCACAACGTGATATGCCAATTGCTATTTACCCTTCATAAGGACCCTTTTCATCAAATCCGATCCGACTAAAGTGGGAGAGACAGACACCCGCCAGCCACCTTATGCAACTAGTGCATGTTAGTCGGTGGAACCAGTCTCACGTAAGCGTACGTGTAAGGTTGGTCCGGGCCGCTTCATCCCACGATGCCGCCGAATCAAGATTGGACTACTAACAGTAAGCATAATGAACAAAATCAACGCCCACAACTACTTTGTGTTCTACTCGTGCATAGAAACTACGCATAGACCTAGCTCATGATGTCACCGTTGGGTAACGTAGCAGAAATTCAAAAAATTTCCTATGTGTCACCAAGATCTATCTATGGAGAAACCAGCAACGAGAGGAAGGAGAGGATCTACATACCCTTGTAGATCGCGCGCGGAACCGTTCAAGAGAACGAGGTTGATGGAGTCGTACTCGTCGTGATCCAAATGACCGATGATCCTAGCGCCGAACGGACGGCACCTCCGCGTTCAACACACGTACGTACCAAGGCAAAAGGTATGAAGTCCTCCATCTCCCCCACTATATATAGGGGGGACAAGGGGGGGGGCGCCGGCCCTAGGAGATCCAATCTCCTAGGGGGGCGGCGGCCAAGGGAGGAATCCCTCCTCCCCAAGGCACCTAGGAGGTGCCTTTCCCTCTTAGGACTCTTCCTTAGGGTTTCCCCCACCCTTAGGCGCATGGGCCCTAGGGGAAAGTGGCACCCCAGCCCACTTTGGGCTGGATCCCTTCCCACTTCAGCCCATGGGGCCCTCCGGGATAGGTGGCCCCACCCGGTGGACCCCCGGGACCCTTCCGATGGTCCCGGTACAATACCGGTGACCCCGAAACTTGTCCCGATGGCCGAAATAGCACTTCCTATATAATTCTTTACCTCCGGACCATTCCGGAACTCCTCGTGACGTCCAGGATCTCATCCGGGACTCCGAACAACATTCGGGTTGCTGCATACACATATCCCTACAACCCTAGCGTCATCGAACCTTAAGTGTGTAGACCCTACGGGTTCGGGAGACATGCAGACATGACCGAGATGACTCTCCGGTCAATAACCAACAACGAGATCTGGATACCCATGTTGGCTCCCACATGTTCCACGATGATCTCATCGGATGAACCACGATGTCAAGGACTTAATCAATCCCGTATACAATTCCCTTTGTCTAGCGGTACGATACTTGCCCGAGATTCGATCGTCGGCATCCCGATACCTTGTTCAATCTCGTTGCCGGCAAGTCTCTTTACTCGTTTCATAACACATCATCCTGTGATCAACTCCTTGATCACATTGTGCACATTATGATGATGTCCTACCGAGTGGGCCCAGAGATACCTCTCCGTTTACACGGAGTGACAAATACCAGTCTCGATTCGTGCCAACCCAACAGACACTTTCGGAGATACCTGTAGTGTACCTTTATAGCCACCCAGTTACGTTGTGAGGTTTGGCACACCCAAAGCACTCCTACGGTATCCGGGAGTTGCACAATCTCATGGTCTAAGGAAATGATACTTGACATTAGAAAAGCTTTAGCATACGAACTACATGATCTTGTGCTAGGATTAGGATTGGGTCTTTGTCCATCACATCATTCTCCTAATGATGTGATCCCGTTATCAATGACATCCAATGTCCATGGTCAGGAAACTGTAACCATCTATTGATCAACGAGCTAGTCAACTAGAGGCTTACTAGGGACATGGTGTTGTCTATGTATCCACACATGTATCTGAGTTTCGTATCAATACAATTCTAGAATGGATAATAAACGATTATCATGAACAAGGAAATATAATAATAACTAATTTATTATTGCCTCTAGGGCATATTTCCAACATTTTTATCTTTTCGTCAAATCCATGTAGTAGTATATGATACTACAGTAATTCTCTTACCTTTCGCATCAACTTCATAATTTTCGTACGTACTCCATGCATGAACGGCGCCAGAACCAAACTTCTCATTACTCTTGGAAAAATCGTTATTTTCTATCTATCGGTCGCACCATGGAGCAGAACCAAATTTTACAAGTTACGAGTTCAAAAGGAAAAGCCTGCCGTGTTCGTGTCGCACCCCCACACGGTTGGTCCGGCACGCTGCTCAACCAGGAATGCGTTCGGTGTTGCATTTTCACTTACAAGTGGGACCGCAGTTGAGCAAACCGACTATCGACAAACCCCCACCCTGCCCACCGCACGATGGCTGAGAAAACAGGAGGGAGAATAGATGGTTGTAGCACGGACTCCAAGAAAATTGGTGTCGGATGGGACTCGTATGGGTGGCGTGTGCCGTACTGCTAGACGTGAATGCTAGTTATGGCCCATACCACCCCACTATATCGAGCCTATATCGAGGTACGTAGAACAAATTTCCTGAAGTTCGTGCTCAGCCCTCCTCTATCTCTCTTCTCAGCCAGCCAGCGGACGCGCAGAGCCCATCGTCTGTTTGCTCACATGCGGCCCCACATGTCAGTGAAAACGCAAGAGGACCCACTGAACCTGCACATCTTTCACCTCGACGGGTTGGTGATGAAAAACAAATCCAATAAAGATCTTCGGTCGCCGCTTTTGGAGTTACTCAAGAGTAGTAAGATTCTATTTACAGTTTAACCCAAGATGCACATCTCGTGGCTTCAACTACCACTCTATTTCTTTCATGACACGACCTGGATGCTGGATGTCCCACGTGTCGGCAAAAGGAGGAAGAACCCGACCTAATCTTCGGTTCTTCTCTCGAATTAGACTAGTTGTGCTAACTTAAAATTTTATTGTGTACTCCCTCCGTTCCAAAATACTTGACTTCCATTTGTCCAAAAATGGATGTACCTATATACTAAGACATGTCTAGATACATTTATATTTTGACAAATAGAAGGCATGTATTGTGCAACGGTGGGATTAGAATGGATGCAAGTTTTTGTATTGGAAAGAAGATTACATCCATATATTGATAGAGCGCAATTTAGTAGATGTTCTATCACTTTTAGCTAGCATAGACGCAAGATCGAGCCTCCGCAGATCAACAATGAATGCATCGAGAAGGCACTAATCCAACTTACAGGAGTAGTAAAATGTATTCTTGTGGTTCTTGTTTTCTTTGGTCTTGCTTTTCTAGTCAAAATTATCATTGGAGTTCGTGCAAAAGGGAGGTGCATTTGGGGTCGTGTGTTGGAGTTGGCCTTACAAGTGGGACCACAGTTAAGGAAACCGACTATCGGCAAACCCCCACCTCGCCCGCCGCGCGATGGCTGAAGTTAGAGAAACGACGAGGTTGAAGAGATTGCTCTAGCACGGACTCCAAGAAATAATATGGTGTCAGATGGATGTCGTGGTGGTGGTGTGTGCCGTACTCCTGGACGTGAATGCTTGTTCTGGCCCATGCCACCCTACTACTCCTACTACTTACTCCTACTACTATATTTTATACTAGTATCGAGGATTCGAGGTGCTCGTTACGTACAACGAACACATTAACATATGGCCATAGTAAAAACACCCGCCCGACACGCAAAGCATATGAAGCTAGTACAAATAGTGTACTACTATTGTTGATTGGCCTCATCCGATAACCTGTTGCAATGCACGTACAATTATGTATTCGGAAAAGATTTTTTTGCCTTGTCGCACCACTCACTCAGAGAAGCGACTCGAAAGCCATTCATAAATTTAGTAAGTTTATCACAGGCATATCATTTTATTACATACAACAGGTCATCAACCCACATCGACAACGAGGATACATTATAAATACTAAAGTTTTCACCACACAACAAATAACAAGCCATGAAATGAACTTCAACTCAACCATTCCACGGCGTTGGAAACGCTTGCTTTGAAACACAAGTGATTCTCTGGGACGGGCCATCCGTTGTCGATCTGGAGACCAACGCAGGACTGATCATCCAGGCTGAAGCGGCCTACTATATCAGTACCAGGGTAGGGAACCACCCAAATGTCCGTGGTATAGATACAGTTGCTTCTCAGAAATGATAATGTTAACATTGTGTCAATAGCATTTGGATCGCCTTTCACCATCATCGGATAGTTTTGTCCAAGGAAGAGCGAGTTTTCTCCAAGACTATCAATTCTGTACCAGGGAGAAGGAGTTGGCGCTAGCACACTAGTATCCATCCTGAATACCATGCAACGGGTGTTGGAATAGGTCCGGAGAGTGCGACAATGGGAGACTACACCTGCTTCCTTAGTAGTAACATCATCAGTGGGCTGTATACACACAAGAAGAGGTGATCCATCGGAATTAGTTGCCAGGCACCATTGAGTATATGGGTTCTGCTCGTCCTCATGCTCCTGATCATCACCATCGTCATCTCCCCCTTGGTTATAAAAAATTTCAAGTATAGGTGGTGGGATGTTTACAGGACCTTGGAAACACAATAAGAAGGTTAATTAGTAAAGGGAAACTTGCTAACCCGCATGCATGTGGATGAAAAAATTATAATTATGGTGGAAGACAAATGTACCGAAACTACGAGGATCCCATGCTAAAACAGTGCCACGAGTGGTGGCAGCAAACACAAGGCCCTCGTATTGAATTGCATCACAGTACTCATCCGTGTACAGAAACTGATTTTTGAGCAATATCCATCGAGTCGAACCACGAAGGATGGCAAAAAGCTTGTCGAAGATAGAAACAACTTGATAGTTGTTGTAATTCCAAGAGCGGTTGGGAACTCGAGAAATTGCTATCTTCCATAGAAGACAGTCACCATGATTGTATTTGAACGTGCATACAATACGGGTGTGCTTAACCTTTGGGCAGTCTGCTGAGATTTTTGGAAGTGGAACCCGGTCACGAGTGTACACATTCACAAGTTCCCACTCGCAGTTGGACCAAATGTAAACAACCCAATCTCCATTTGCACCCGCCCAAGCCTTGCCCTCAACCGATGGCATCTTAACATCATACGTATCATTATCAAGCGGCATCAACTGGCACAGGGCAAGGCCTCCTTCGTGCCGGCGCCAGTCATCAAGGTCACGGCGAAGAAGATAGGGGAGATCAAACCGCTCCTTGACTCTTGGGTTCTTTGTAATGATGTTATTTGTTGAGTCGAGAATGGGCTTGAACGAACCTGCCATGCTAGCCGAGGTGATGACGTTGCACCGAATAATGAGTTCCTCCACCACGTCATCTTTTAGATCGGGGCAAGAATGACGGGGTCGCTTCTGGCCTGTTCCCTCCATGGAGAAGACGATCGAACAATGGCAGAAGAAAGGGTGAAGGGCTGAAGGAAAATGGAGGAGGGAGAGGAAGAGCATGCGACAACAGTTCCAAATCAAGAGGGAAAGGCGAAGAGTTGGTGGACGGTTGCGAGTTTGCCACGGTTCACGAAGAGGCGCCCCGGCCTACACGTCCGTTCGGAAATACTCCTACTACTCGCCATCATCTCACTGATATGTTGGAACGGGACCACATGTCAACGAAACATGGTGTGTAATTTCTCGTGCAAAATGTGATCTGGCCACGTTGGCCCGAGGTGTCGCATTAGTTATCGACCTTTATGTTTTTAATGGTGTGCCGATCAGTTTTGAGGCACGACTAACTGGTACTGTACGCAGAGAAAATATAAACTACTCTACCACTAGTCCACCTCCAGTACTAGTAGTATAAAAAAGATATATAGGCTGGAGCTTGAGCGCTTTCTTGCTAACGGCTGCCCACTTGCTTCTCACATTACCACCCTCTCTCCAGATCTAGAAAAGACGGCCCCTCTCTCCCTCCTCACCGGTGGTCACAGATCCGCCGGGGAAGAAAAGGACGTGCAACGTTGACGCACTCGTCGTCGGCGAGCGATGTCACGCACTAACGACAAGGTCGTCCTCTCAGACCTAGCGCCCGCGCGGGATGGCCTCCGTCCGCAAGCTTGTTGCCTCAGTGTGTGCGGAGGACGACGACCACGAGCGAAGCTACATCCCGCCGACCCTCAGGTATGCTACCTCTTTTCAAACCATAACCTTGTTCTATTGCCCCATCTGCCACGTCGTTGCATGTGGATCTTTTTCCACTCCACCATCTTCCCAATTTGCTATACTCTGCTCTGCTGGCCACGCAGACGAAAACCATAATTTGCACTATTAAAGGAAACCCAACTTCATGCAGACTAATCCATGTCTGGGTTGAATAAGGAAAGGAAGGGAGACTGTACTGTCCAAGAGAGTAGGCATCGAACCCGCATCTAGATTGAAAAGGGGGAAATCACTAGCTAAGGAGCGAGTCTCGTGTCTCTTGGTTGAAGAAGGGTAGAAAGGCATGACAACGCAATAGAGAATGGCCAGCTCGATCAGTTTGTTGTCCTCGCATAGGAAAAAGGTGGATAAAGAGAACAAAAATGGGACGTAATCCACATATGCTGCCTGGATATTTGTTGGTCTGGGCAACCATACCTCCCTCACCACTCTGCGTCCATGGAGGTACATCGCACTGGTGCGCCCACTGTTCGAATGGGCCTCCCATGCTCTTATTGCCACTTTTTTTGCTGTTAGTATAATGCCAGCAGTCAAGTCAAGCAATGCTACTGCTAAAGTGATGCCACATTTAACTAATGCCGCTCTCAGTCTGATGCCACCCATAAATTTAAGCAGTGCCATTTAATGTCACTGGATTATTTCAGGGTTAGCTGTTGATTGTGGATGTATTAAAGATTTTTCAACTAAGGCATTCTAATGATGTTGCATAGCCAGTATACCAACGATGAACCTTGTTACTACCTTCAGATTTTTGCACTGTTAATGCTTATAGATTACATACCTCACTTTCATGCGATAAGTTAATTTTTTTGTATACTGTCACCAAAATGCCAAGGCGCTGATGTCATTTTACTTTGGTTAAACTGCACAGAAAATTATGAAGACAAGAGGAAAGGTCAAGAGTGGGCACCTCCTCCGGCTGTTCTCTTGAGGAGGTCCGTATGTTTGTCTCTAATGCCTGTCGACTACATACCTGACATCATGATGTAATGTTAAGTCATTTCCTTTTGTACACTGTCACTAAATTGTCAAGGCATTGATGGCATTTTATTTTAGTAGAACTACACAAAATTTGCTTAAAATAAGAGGAAAGGTCAGGAATGGCTCACTTTTCCAGCAAAACTATGTATGCCTTCCTGACATCAGCCATTGTTGCTTTATTTATTCCTTCAAACAGGTAGTTAGAAACAGTGTTGCTACCTTTTCCCATTAAGAAATTGGAATGCTTATATTTGTGAGTCTATGCTTCAACTAGTGCCACTTTTAGAGTAATCACACTTTCAATATCTATGCAAACAGGGGAACTGCACAAAAAGTCCAACTGGTTCAACATTAGGAGCATGTTTTTTTCCAAACCTTTATATCCAATTGGTCACACTATGAGCTGTTCATTACAAGGTACATGTTTGCTACTACCTTGCTACTCTTTTTGTACTGTCATTAGATAGTAATACTAGTGGTTTGCATGTGAATTTATTGGCAGGGTGGACCTACATTGGAGGTGCAGGACAGGATTCAATGATTGGATGCTCAATTTTGGTTGTATCGATTTCACCTCTTCCATCACTGCGAACATGGATATCCTTGGTCTGATGAAGAATAGGCACTATATTTCTACTCTGAACCAACAAATCAATTCAGTATGAAATTGTCCAAGGCAAAACATAACCGTATCAGATTGTCCAGTGCAGAACATGACATATGCTAAGCGGAAGAGACATGTTTAAACCGAAAATACAAGGTGTGGTATATGTTTACTAGCTGCATGATATTTGTGCAGACAGAGATGTCTGTCCGTTGCTATTTGGCAAACAAACAAAGTGCCCGCAATTTTGGTTGAACTGCACAAGAGAATAGAATAGTCATTGCATGCAGTGCCATTTGAAAATAGACACAGAAAGATTGGATAGTCACTTCATGGACTGCAGAAAAGTAGTACTGTACTATTTATTGGCCAACACTAGGTGCTTCATTGCTTTGGTCTGATTATACAATGGGCATCATTTTGCCTAAGTTAAAGTTTGTATTCCGAAAATAGTCTCGCTGTGTGATCAAGAGAAGACCAAATCATATTGAAGTGGATGTTCCTCCATCATGTGTGGTTCATTCTCATGGTTCCAGCTGTTGGTGAAACCACTTACGTTTGCAAGAGGAATTGTAGACTTCAGAAACAAATTTGTCTTTTATTCTGTACTGAATGTTGGCCAAGAGAAGCATCCATGTTAGTAGGAAGAACAGATGTTTTTTCTAGATCTTTGCTTTTGGAGCTACATATTTGTATATGATCTGTGAATCATTGAGATGCATTAACATGTTGATCTTATGTATGGGAATCGTACTAGTTAGTTTTAGTTGCAACGCAAGATCCAAAGTGGCTGATCTTTGCTTTTGGAGCTACATATTTGTATATGATCTGTGAATCATTGAGATGCATTAACAGTTACTTATTTCTGTTCGCTCAGTGTTTACAAGTTACTGATCGATCACTAGCTAGCCTACAAATGCGCTCCTGGCAGTTTTATTTGCGACGCAAGATGCGAAGTTGCAGTTTTTTGAATAAAAATGCCTACCTCTGAAGAAACTGACAGGCTACACTATCGATCCTACACGGATAAAAATGCCTACCTCTGAAGAAACTGGCAAGCTACACTATCGATCCTACATGGATAAATTGTAGATCACGCACGTACTACCTCCTTTCCGGTTTGCAGGGCTCAATTCAAGAAACGACCTACTCGATCCTACACGAATAAATAGCGGATCACACACGTACTAGTACCTCCTTTCCGGTTTGCAGGGCTTAATTCAAACCTCTCACCAACCAAGGTACTCCCTCCGTCCGGGATTTATTAGCCCTGTGAGCAAAGCAGCAAGACCAAGGCATGGCAATAATTAACGACATGCAGAAGTTTAAGCCTAATTAATTCCAGCGATTTAAGTGGCTGCATGCATGCCCTCGGCTGCGACTCGTTGCATGCTGCTTCGCGTACTGCCTGCGAGCGATTATGAGTGCCTGCATGCAGCCAGCCATAATTAAGGCAGCTAACTGATGCGAAAAAAGATACGCTTTAAATCTGTGGAATCATTATTGACAAGGAAGGAGATGATTCGATTGCACTCGTTTGACCGCCATGCCGGCGTGCGACCCAGACGGGACGGGATGGGACGGCACAGTCATAATTTCAGTTTCTCTAGTTTTCCATGGTAAGCTGGCGGGCTAAGCCATTATGCATTGAATTCCGATGACCGTCGCGCTACCTTCCGCCTATAAGTACTGTTTCCCGGCCTTCTCAGGTGCCAACTCGCCATATCCTCATAAGCCCCCATCGGCCCGACGTTGCTCGCCACGTCGGCCATGCCCTCGCCCATCTGCGGTAGGCGACGCCAGAGGCGGTCACTGCCGGAACTAGTGTTCGGGTTTTCACCGGAAGGCAGACGGAGGGTGGAGGCATTCTATCTGTCTTTAGATGGCAATGCGGAGATCGAGGAGTTGTTGGACCGTGACCGCATGGCGGAGGAGCAGGAGTTGTTGGAGCGCGCTCGCCTGGTGGAGGAGCAGTGTATTGCCGATTTGCGCCGCCAGGGGGACATGGAGCAGCAGCGCACCGACGCTCTGAGTCGCGAGCAGAGCTCCCGCAACTGGGCTGACTATGTGGAGGCCGGCACCCGGCAAATAGCCCTCCAGGCTGTCGGGCACGCACGCGTTCGCGATGCCAATTTTTACTACCAGCTAGTCAAGTGGGTTTCTCGCTTGGAAGCTGAAGCTTCGGTGGACCACGCCGGCATCGAAAGGGCCAACGCGCGCGAGCAACGCGCCCTATCGCACCTCTGGCAAGTCCGAGGCAAGGCGGAGGATGCCGGTGCCGGTATTTAGCATGGACAACAGATGGCGTCCGGCATCGTCTAGTTAGCTAAGAGTAAGTTAGTACTTGTAAGCTACTAGAGTGTTAGTGGGAGTAGATAGTTAACTTGGCTATGATGGTTGTCAACGTGGAAGTTCAGTACTCTATATGTGGATCAGACCTGTTACTTTGCTCTGAATGCTGAACTTTCCATTTGAACGTATGGAATGGCCTGTTATTTTTTCTAAATGGGTTGTATTTGTCCTCCACGGTTTAGAGGCTGACTTGTGGGCCTAGCAAGTTGACGCGTACACAATCAGGAGATGATTGTACGTGGAGAGGATGACATCAGGGACCCGCCAAGGTCATGGCAGTACGCAAGCAAGTGCCTCCTTATTTCAAGCCAATAAAAAAATGGTTGCTCCTAGTGGATTTCTGACATCTGGGTCCCATGCTATTGTCAACGTAGTCCATAAACGAGAGACTTGCACAACGAGCGGCTGACACTAGGGACCCAGCAGCTCGCCCAGTTATTTTTGTTTTGGGTTTATTTGATAAATGCCACTCCAAATCTGGTGTATCCGAGAAATGCCGCTGCAATTTCCAAACTTTGAAAAATGCCATTTCATGCCATTTCTAGTAGCATTTTTCGAAGTCTGGAGTGGTGTTTTTCAAAGTTTGCAAACCGCAGTGGCGTTTTTCAAAGTTTGCAAAAATTGCAGTGGCATTTTTCAAAGTTTGGAAATTGCAGTGGCATTTTTATGAATCGCCATAATTGGAGTGGCATTTATCTAATTTGTTTTTGAGACGGAAGCAGGCTGTCAACTGGGCTGTTCGGGACACTATGGCCTGTCTAGACAGCCTTTTCTTTTATGTTTACCGCAGACCAGCCTAGTAGTTTTTTTTTCTTTTTGAAAATGGCTAGCCCAGTTCTTTTGTGATTTGTCAAGTAAGTCGCTTTATCAGGCCTGTTGGGCTGCAAATCTTTCAAGACGAGGAGAGCTTCATTCGGTTGGCCGAGAAAATGGCCTATCTGTAATGAGAAATGGGCTGTACATTTCTAAAACACATCAAACCGGCAATTATTTTCAAATATCTTTTTTTAATTTCGAGATTTTAAATTGCATTGATTTTTATGCGTGGACAATTTATTGGATTTTATATTGATATACATTTATTTTTAAAATCAGTCTGAATGTGACTCGAAATTTCAGGATTAAAAACAGTTCAGACCGCACCAACATATGCAAAATTTCGTATAATTTTTTAACCGTGGCCACAATATGGGCTGTAATGCTAACATAAAGAATATGGCCTCCAAAAAAACCCGCAAGAATTAGCAAATGGGCTGTAAATTATTCGAAATAATGGCAGATGGGCTGTATGCTGTTTTCCGCAGATTTGAGGCTTTCAACAGATGGCCTGTATACTGTTGGATGTCCAACCAACGGCCGTCGTGCTTCTTCAATCTCTGCTCTTCCTGCTCCAGCCACTCAAACAAGCGCCGGCGGGACTGCCTGCTCCCTCCTCCCCGTGGCCGGCTGTGCTGCCGCGCAGGCCTCACCGTCCCACCGTACTCCCATCGCTGGCCTAGCCATCCCTCTACTCACCCACACCTACTGTTATTCTCCGGCGACGGCAGACGAACCAGTAATCCCTCGTACAGTTGTACTCCCCTCCGTGTGGGAAACAAAAACAATGGCCGAGTCTTCCCTGCCTCCGTGTCGTTCCCTTCCTAGGCCTCGCCGTCGTCCACCGCCCTGGTGCTCTCGGCGTGGCGTGGTCAGCATGGTCGACGACTGACATGCATCTGAAGTGGACTGTACGTGGAGAGGGTGACAGCTGGGTCCATGGCCGCACGCAAGGAAATGCCTCATTACGCGCAAAATAATGATTTCCTCCACCTGAAATCTGGGACCCACCGAAACGGCCTCTGTATTTCGCGAAAAAAACGTTACCGCCGCTGACAGCTCGGACCCACCAGTTATATCTTCGCACGCAAAGAAGTGCCTCCTTATTACGCACAAAAAAATGAATACTCCCCCTGCTAGCTGGGACCCAGTATAGTGGGCCTACTAAGTTGACGGGGACGAAGGGCTTTTTCAACTTACTAAATATGCACGATTCTAGCTCGACTGACCGTACGATGTCCATCCAACGGCCGTAGTGCTCCTTCAACCTCTGCTCTTCTTGCTCCAGCCGCCCAAAGCAGCGCCGGTCGTGCCGCCTGCTCCTGCCTCCCGTGGCCAGTTGTGCTGCCGCGGAGGCCTCACCGCCCCCTTACTACTCCCACCGCTGGCCAGGCCATCCCTCCACTCCACTCACCCACACCCACAGTTATTCTGCGGCGACGGCAGCGCAACCGAACCAGTGAACCCTCGTAATCCTCTCCGTGTGGGCATCCACTGTCGCGTCTTCCCCGGCTCCGCGTCGTCCCCTTCCTAGGCCTCGCCGTCGTCCACCGCCGTGGTGCTGTCGGCGCAGCGTGGTCAATGTGGTCAACGACAGTATTCCATCGGAAGAATACTGTATGTGGAGAGGCTGACAGCTGAGTCCACGACAGCCGCAAGGAAGTGCCTCCTTATTACGCGGAAAATAATTATTCCTCCATCTGACAGCAGGGACCCACCGTATGCCCACCAGTATATCGCGAAAAAAACATTTGCCCCGGACTACTGGGACCCACCCGACGGGCCACCGTATTTCGCGAAAAAAACGTTCCCCCTGATGTCAGCTCGGACCCACTGGAAGTGCCTCCTTATTATGAACAAAAAAATGAATACCACCTGCTAGTTGGGACCCACCTTGGTGGGAGGCTAACTTGTGGGCCTACTAAGTTGACGGGGACGGAGGGCTTTGTCAACTTAGTCAATATGCACGATTCTTGCTCCAGTGACCGTACGATGTCCATCCAACGGCCGTAGTGCTTCTTCAACCTCTGGTCTTCTTGCTCCAGCCGCCTAAACCAGCACCGGTCGTGCCTCGTGCTCCTGCCTCCCGTGGTCGGCTGCGATGCGGCGGAGGCCTCACTGCCACCTACTACTCCCACTTCTGGCCAGGCCATCCCTCTACTCACCCACACCCCCCGTTATTCTGCGGCGACGGCAGCCTCACACTGCAGCGAACCAGTGAACCCTCGTACTCCTCTACGCGTGGGCATCCACTGCCGCGTCTTCCCCAGCTCCCCGTCGTCCCCTTCCTAGGCCTTGTCGTCGTCCACCGCCCTGGTGCTCTGAGCGCGGCGTGGTCAACATGGTGAAGGAACGGCTTCCATCGGACGTGGACTGTACGTATAGAGGCTGACAGCTGGGTCCACCGCCGCAGCAAGGAAGTGCCTCCTTATTACGTGCAAAATAATTATTCCCCCACCTGATAGCGGGGACCCACTGGACGGGCCACCGTATTTCGCGAAAAAACGTTTGCCCCTGACTGCTGGGACCCACCAACTACATCTTCGCACGCGAGGAAGTGCCTGACAGTCGGGACCCACCGGGTCGAAGCGTACGTAGCGTTGTCATTCTGGTCGCGAACGTGTACGTACATATATACTGGTGGATGTAGAGGCGCACACATGTCGTAGTAGAGGCGGGCACGTAGCATGTACACATACGTACAACGGCCAGGGTGCAAGAAAGAAAATACAGCCATGTATGTGTACATACGGGTGGGGTCCCGAACGCCTACTCGCACATACGTACGGCCAGGGCTCGTGTACATGGCTGGGTCGAAACGGAGAAACAGCATCGTCGTCGTGTTCATGGGGAGGCAACGAAATGCGTCGTGTTCATGGGGAGGCAACGGAAGGCGTCGTGTTCATGGGGAGGGAACGGAACGCGTGGGAGCCAACCGCCTGGGTTGGAATGGAATGCATGGTCGTGTTCTTCCGGAGGGCTTGGACGGAACAGGTGATGGAAATGAGGCCTGGCGTACCGCAAAATGGAGGAAACGGCCTTGTGTTCGACCGGCCACGTTCGAAGCGGGATCCTGTTTATTGGGAGGGATCAGGCGTACCGCAAAACGGAGGAAACGGACCTCCTACGGTCGAAACAGCGGTCCTGTTGATCGGGAGGGGTGTGGCGTACCACAAAACAGATGAAACGGACTTGTGTTGGAGCGCTACGGTCGAAACGAGGGTCCTGTTCATCAGGAGGGGTGTGGCGTACCGCAAAACGGGACTCCACGGGATACTGTTCATCTCCACCGTCGACCCCCTCCAGCCTCCACGAGCTACTGTTCATCCACCGCCGACCTCCTCCAGCCTCCACATGCGACTGTTCATCCACGGGCTCCTGTTCATCCATCCTCCACCGCGCGCTACTCCACCGGCTACTGTTCAACTAGCCCTCTTCACAGGCTCCTGTTCAACCACCCCTCCACTGGCTACTGTTCATCCTTCCCTCCACCATCTACTGTTCATCCTGCCCTCCACGGGGTGGTCCTGTTCATCCAGCCCTCCACGGGGTCCTGTTCATCCAGCCCCAACCGGCTCGATCGATCGAGGTCCTGTTCATCTAGAGGCAACACCACGGGGCCCTTTTCATCCACCCCCACCGGGAACTATTCATCCAAACACCCCCCCACAACGCTCACTGTTCATCCAGAGGTAGCATCGATCGGCTTCAGTTAGCAGCAGTAGAGAAGGAATCACTCGATTGGGTTCAGTTAATAGCCATTGATCGATCGCTCGGGTTCAGTAATGCGTAGCCTGCAGTGCAACCGCTCGGGTTCAGTTAGAGCCCAACGCCTCACTCGGGTTCAGTTAGAGCCAATGGCTCGCACACATGCGCATACGTGTACGAGAGAAACGCGCATCGCTCGGCCCCCGACCGGGGAACTCCCCGAAATTTTCCTCGCCCTCGCTTCTACCACGGTTTTTTCCCTCATGGACGGCCCAAAGAATGTCATGCAGCTGCATCTCCGGCCCACCCAGGATGAAAAGCCCATTTTCTGTCATGATTTTTTTTCATAGAAGTAGGAGCCCACCACATCTATGATGATACCGGTTTTTGTCACAATTATCGTCATAGAAGTGTCATATGCATGACAAAAAAAAATTTCGTTCGGCCCAAAATGTCACGGATGTGTCTTTTTTTTGTAGTGGGAAGAATAACATATGTGCTGGTCATGAAGCCCAGATGGATAATTAAGCTTCTGTGTAAGAAACCCCTATGTATAATGAGCGTGGATAGCGCATCTATAATGTGCAAACGAGGCACAAGCTGGCCCTTCAAGGCCGTGAGAAAGAATAAAAGAAAGAAAGAGAAAAAAGACAGATAATATATATTCAAAAAATGGACAGAGGAAGGAGACAAACATAGAGTCCGGTGCTAGGCGTAGAATCTTCGAAGCCTGGCTGCGTTCCATGGGTTCGGCTCAAGTCGATTATTCGATGCATCCCGCGAACGGTATGCTCCACCGGTCAGAACTTGGTCAATAATGAAGGGACCTTCCCTTTTGGGCTGGAGCTTGGATTTTTTTCTTCTCCGACAGGCGTAGAAGTAATTCGCCAACGTTATAAGTTTTGGCCCTTACTTCTCTACTTTGGTATCTGCGAGCCTGTTGTTGATAAAATGCGGAACGTGCCTTTGCCAAATCGCGTTCCTCCCCCAGGGTGTCCAGGTTGTCCTTCCAATCAAGCTCGGCTTCTCTTTCTTCGTACATGCGCACTCTAGGTGAGTCATGAATTATGTCGCAGGGCAGGACTGCCTTTGCGCCGTACACCATAAAGAAGGGTGTATATCCGGTACTATGATTCGGCGTGGTCCGCAGCCCCCAGAGTACGGAGTCGAGCTCCTCTACCCAGTGCGTGTTAGACTCTGTTAAGGACAGCACTATTCTGGGTTTAATGCCGCTCATGATAAGACCATTTGCTTGTTCAACTTGGCTGTTGGTTTGTGGGTGATAAAAGGAAGCATAATCGAGCTTGATGCCCTTGTTGCTACAGCACAGTTTTACCTCGTCGGCTGTGAAATTCGTGCCGTTGTCAGTGATGATGCTGTGAGGGACGCCATAATGGTGTACGACCCCAGATATGAAGTCTATAACCGGTCCAGATTCGGCTGTCTTAACAGGTTTGGCTTCTGTCCATTTGGTGAATTTATCCACCATGACAAGTAAGTATTTTTTCTTATGGGTTCCCCCTTTAAGGGGTCCAACCATGTCAAGCTCCCAGACCGCGAAAGGCCAGGTAATGGGGATTATTTGGAGGGCAGTGGGTGGCATATGGCTTTGGTTTGCAAAATGCTGGCAACCGGCGCAGCCTTGGACCAAGTCCTGTGCGTCTACCTAGGCCGTCGGCCAATAAAAACATATACGAAAGGCCTTGCTTACAAGGGCCCGGGCTGCGGCGTGGTGGCCGCCAAGTCCGGCGTGAATTTCAGCCAAAAGCTTCCGCCCTTCCTCTTCGGAGATGCACCTTTGAAGGACACTGGTAGTGCTTTTCTTATATAGCTCTCCCTCGTGGCCCTATAGGCTTTAGATCGCCGCACTATGCAGCGTGCCTCATTTTGGTCCTCGGGATGTTCTTGCCTAGTTAGGTAGGCCATGAATGGTTCTATCCACGGGGCGATGACGGCCATTATTACGTTGGATGAAGGTGTTATTTCGATGGCAGAGCCTCCGATTATGTCAGAGTGTTCGGTATCGGGTGTTTTGGCCGGGTCCGGACTATTGTTACCGGTGTCCCCTTCCCATACCACCGATGGCTTAAACAACCTCTCCAAAAAGATGTTGGGGGGAACCGTGTCGCGTTTTGTGCAGATGCGGGCGAGGATATCCACCGCCTGATTGTTTTCTCATGCCACATGGTGAAATTCGAGCCCCTCGAACCGAGCTGACATCTTTAGGACGGCGTTTCGATAGGCTGCCATTTTCGGATCCTTGGCATCAAAGTCTCCATTTATTTGGGATATTGCAAGGTTTGAATCCCCATGCACCTCCAGGCGTTGAATGCCTATGCAGACCGCCATCCGAAGACCATGCAATAGAGCTTCGTATTCGGCTACGTTGTTGGAGTCTGTATACAATATTTGTAGTACGTACTGAACGTTATCTCCGGTTGCACTACAAAAAAAATACACTTCCGTGATGATACGTGTTTGTCACAGTAGGTCGCGTTTTTTGTCATGCATGTACATCCATGAAAAATTTATGACAGAATCAAGATAGTCATACCTGTGCTGTCATAGAAGTGTTCCATGACATTACCAAAATTATCATCACGTAAGTGTCCACTTCCGTGACGATAAATCGCGGGTCACAGAAGTCCTTTCGTCAAGGGTGACCGACACGTGGCATCCACCGTAACGGAACGCCGTTAAGATATCGGGTCGGGTTTCGGATCCAATAACCCATTAACAGCCCCGACCAATGGGAAATTTCCACGTGTAAAATTCTTATTGGCCGGACGAAACACGTGTCAGCTCGTCAGTGGGTCAGATAGGTGCCTATGATACGTCGACACGTGGCACGACCCAACATAGGCCCATTCCTGTGAAAAGGCCGGCCCGTTTGACTTTGTCAAAAGGTGGCGGGCCGGCCCATGGAAAGCCTATTAACGGCATGTTCGCATATAGCCCATTTACAGCCCGCTAACCCAAGGCCCATTATGCCCTATCCGAATTAGGCCCAGTAGCATCATCTGGGCCATCCAATATGATTCCAGCCCATTTTCACTTCTGGCCCATGTATGGCCCATGACGTCTTTCGGCCCATATGAGGCCCTATGTAACTCTTGGCTTATTAACAGCCCGTGGTGAAACTGGCTCGTAATGAACAGTGTATCACTTTACACCTATTAATGGCCCGTGGAGAAACTGGCCCGTAATGAACAGTGTATCACTTTATACCCATTAACGACCCGTTATTCCGTTGGGCCGTTTCCAGCCCATGTTATCTTTCGGCCTTCTCAGAGCCCATTTATTCTTGGGCTCATTTCCAGCATTCGTTTACTTATGACTCGTTACTGTCATTTTCTGCTTGTGGGCCAAATTCAGCCCATGGTTACAGTCGGCCCGTTTGTGGTCCGTTAATATGTTGGGCCGTTTTCACAGCGTCATCAAATACGGCCTATTAACGATGGCCCGTTACGGTCGGCCCATGAACGGACGATTCCAACTCTAGCCCGTTTACGACCATAATGCAGCCCGTTATTGGCCCATGTTTGGCCAATCGATCATACGGCCCGTATGAGGCCCATTGATGATACGACCCGTAGAAGGCCCATTGTTTCTACGGCTCGTAGAAGGCCTACTGTTTCTACGACCCGTAGAAGTCCCACTGTTTCTACGGCCTGTAGGAGGCCCTGTGTCACTACAGTTACTAACCACGGTTATTGTGGCCTATTTATATATTAGCCCATGGTTATTGTGGCCTAGTTTTAAAAAATAGGTTATTGCAGCCACTAGTTAACCGCGGAAAAAGAACTGCAATGACTACAAGCAAACAAATAAACAAGACAACAAGGAAATAAATAAGCAAGCAACTAACGCTAGGCTATCACGGCTATTACACAGATTACATCCACTGGGCATCAAAGTTCGCCACTAGTGCAAATATAGGGAACAAAGCAGCATATCATATACACTAGCTGTCAAAATTGGCCACCAGTGCAAATAAACGCAGCAGCAAAACAAGAGCATAACTGAAATAACTTCAGAAGAGCTCAAGAAACGTTATCCTGGGTATCCACCATGCTGGCAATAAGCTTAGCAAGCTGATTTGCTTTGTCCTGTTTGGCGCTAAAATCATCCAACGCTTGCTGTTGCACCAGAAAGTATGCATCTGAATGCTCTAGGGACTTCCGCAGTCCTTTCGCTTCTTGTCGCAGCACAGCTGATCAATGTCATTCAGCTTGTAGTTGAGACTCAAGAAACCGAACTGATTCAGACACTAAACCAGGACAGGATGTGTCACTATCCTGAACCTTATCTGTATTACTTCCTTTACCGTTGCTTAATAAGGCACTCTTCCACAATATTCTGTCAGCATTCTAAAAGAAGAAACAAGCAGACACATAACAAGTTTAGCATGTACTAATATATGAAACTCATTTCGGTGAACCAGTTCATTAGTAAGGTGGACAGGATTAAACTACTAAGTCTTCTATTGCCAAGTACTAGTACATAATAAAAGCATCAAACAAACATATATCTATGTCCTATGGTAGCAATGGAATCTTAAATTAGAACAATTGTTCTTCAGGCTTAGGCAATTGTTCTACATGAACAGAGTACAATAAGACACAAGAATATAATACTTAAAAATAGAAAATGAGCTCATAGACCTTACCAAATTCTTGGTTCGGGACCAGTAAAGAACAAGGCGTTCCCAGTCATCGTCCAGTAAATGTGTCTCAGGAGAACATAAGGGAATTTGATGAGTTTCTTTGCCGGTGAAGTACGTTTTCTTCAGGTAATTCCGATACTGCCACCAAGCATTCTTGAAGATAGCAAAGGTATTAGCACAGGTTACATCATCCTGAGTTTCCAAATCGATCCTTCTCTATAGAGAAAAATGGGAAAATTTGCTATATTATAACCATCATGGAGGTAGGATGTATGGGACGAAGCAAAGGAATTGCCATGAATAACATTACTTACACATAACTCCTGGAAAACACCTGCAACTGGCATTTTCCTTCATCTTCAGTATAATATTTCCAAGATGGGAAGATACGCACATACGATTTAACAACATCAAATGCGATAGATGCTAAACTACGACTAGCTGGTTGTTCTTCCTCCACAGGAATAGGTGTACTAACTGGTGGAGTTGGGGTTCGCCGTGATAGTACTGGCCCTTTGGGCACTGGAGCTGCCTTACTAAATGCTCTTGTTTGGGAGCTCTGTGGTGGAGATGGTGTTGTGTCAACAGGAACTGGGTTACTATCGGCTGGGGTTGGGGTTAGATTGGGTGAAGCTGGTTCTATGTCCATCGTAGTAGGGGTACAATATTCGACAGTTTGGGTTATGTGTGGTCGGGCTGGTTCTTGTGCATGTACAACCGGGGTGCTATCTCCACCAAGAGGTAGCACTGTTTTATTTGAAGACCATGTTTTTAGTCCGCTAGATACTAGCATCACCCGCTCCAATTCAAGTGGCTATGATAGACAGATGCAATAGATAGTGTGGAAAAAAGAGGGCATGAAATAGTTGACATGTATATTGTTTAACTAAAACGGATAGCATGACATAATTTCACATATATGATGTCTATCTAAACTAGATAGCATAGCATATCATAATTCAAAGATATGATGAATAACTAAACATGATCGCATGACATAATTCACCTACATGTTATCTAAGTAATCAGGATCGCATCATTTAATTCACATATGTGATTTATATGCTAAACAGAGGGCATTCGATATGATGTCTGAACTAGGAACATGCATGGTGTTGAATATTGTGTATATGATGTCTAAACTATGCAATGCAAGACACCGTATGCATTATATCACTAGTGCAGAACCGGGCAATAGCACCGGTTCGTAAGGCCCTTTAGTGCCGGTTTGGTAACCGGCGCTAAAATGTAGGCACTAAAGGCCCCCCCTTAGTACCGGTTTAGCACGAACCGGTGCTAAATGGCAACCATGTGGCACGAGCCAGCTTCGGGGGCAGGGAGCCCTTTAGTACCGGTTGGTGTCACCAACCGATATTAAAATGTTGGGGGGGTTTTGGGTTTTGGGTTTATGATTTCTTTTTCATTTAATTTTGTGTTTTCCATTTAATTCTTTTTCGTTTTCTGGTATTTTAGGATACTACATATTGTACATGTTATGCATATATATAAATAGAATTTCTAGTAGAACCGATCATAATATAAATATATATATATCATCGAATGTCTCACAACCACCATTAATTAATTCACAGATATATACACACATGTATATATATATATACAATTTCTCCTAATTGGTGCCTTCAGAGCCAGTGGCATTAGCCTAGCTAATTGGTGCCTTCGGAGCACGATAAAAATTGGAAGTGGTTCATGGGGGCGGTAGCGGGTAATAGTATTCTCCTTTGGGATCTATGACCTGGTCGAGCAAAAATCCCGCTATTTCCTCTTGAATTGCTTCTATGTGGTCCTGTGCTAGGAGCTTGTCCGGCACCTCTTTGAACTGCTAAGAAGGAGATCTATATGCATGTGTATTAGTTGTGTGACTAGATATCGATAATGGTGTAAAAATTGTGAATAGTGTTCTGACAATCGATATCGTACCCACTCCTGTCTTTGAGATTTGCTCCTTTCAGACGCCATCATGCGAATATTCTCGCAAACGTAGTATGCACATAGATCATTCCCCGACGCCTGCTTCAGGGCCTTTACGAGAATGGAATTTTGATCAGATAATAATTAATCAAGCATGATATTTAAAGAGATGGCAGCTAGCTAGTACTACTTAATTACTTACCTTGGGTCGATACCATTTCAGACTTTGTTTCCATGGGCCTGGAGTGACCCTGATGAACTTTGCCCAAGCCCTGCCCGCCGACAAAGAAAATGAATAAATGGGTTATTAAATAGTTGTTATCAGGAAATGACGAACTAATTAAATAGGCCGAGATATAGTTAATAATGATTGAAATTACCTGTTGACTATCCCCTTCACGATGCTGTAGTCGCTTGCTTTCTTAAGTAGCGAGTCTAGTACTTCAACTGTTCTTTCATCAACTTTAATGATTAACAAGATCCAGTGAAATCTGCATGCACACACGTTTGCATGTCTTAATTAAGCGGGCATATATATCACTGGTAGAAAAAGGGCCTATTGTCCCGGTTCGTAAGGGCCTTTAGTCCCGGTTGCTGAACGGGGACTAAAGTGTCGGTACTAATGCCCTGTCCCTTTAGTCCCGGTTCAATCCAGAACCGGGACTGATGTGCCTCCACGTGGCCTGTGAGCGGAGCCCAGGCAGGAGACCTTTTGGTCCCGGTTGGTGGCACCAACCGGGACCAATAGGCATCCACGCGTCAACATTTTTGTGGCTGGGGTTTTTGTTTTTTTTGAAAGGGGGGGGTGGGGGGTTTTGGGGGGTTAATTTAGGTGTTTCATATATTGTGTTAACTAGCTATAATTAATAGAGAGAAGTGTCCTCTCTTATGTCCGTGCTTGGTCGACGCTACGTACTATACATACATATAGAGAGGAGTAGACACGCTAGCTAGCTAGTAAGCAAACGAAGGAAACAGAAGATCGTCATGAACATATATGCATACAGAGAGAAGTGATATCGACCACCTCTCCTTCTCCGAGAGATTGGTCGAACAACAAGTTCTCGTATATCTATCCGACACTACCGGCTACATATATACAATAATTACCTCTTACAAATATAATCATACGGACTCATGGTCCACATAGTATTTTCCGTCTTCAGCGATCACGTGGTCAAGAAACAATGCTCGCAGACGTGTGGCGGATGGACTCGCAGACGTAGTATCCACAGAAATCATTCCCTTGTTCCTGCCACAACAACTTTACAAGAAATAGAGGTCAATCAAACTGATAAGCAAGAATGCTAAATGGTATTGATGAAACTAGCGCTTGAATCACTAGGAGATGCGCGGAACATGCTACTATAGTACTTACTTTCGGGTGTCTAAATTCCATCTCCTTCGGCAGTCCCGGAACTTTTCTGGTGAATTTTCTCCAAACCCTGCCGGACAAAGAAAACAATTACTTGATATCAGGAAATGAACAAAGTTGCTGATATGGTGGACAATGATCGATTTAACTTACTTCTTGAGGATTTCAGTCATGTCCGCATACTCCTAGGGATCTTTTCGTTTAGAGTCCAAGACGGTTACTACTCCCTGCTCAAGCCTAATCTCTAGGAGAATATAGTGGAAACTGCACACGCATGCATAACTCATCAATTACATTACTATAACCTGGACTAATATATAAGGGAAACCGAATATGCACAAGACAGTAACACTCACTTAAAGTTGTAAGGAAAGAGTATTATATCTTTGTTTTCATTTTTTTTGAATGATCGTAGCAAGTTGGCCTCGGTATCTCCGGGACGATGTTCAACCTCAGTTGCATCTATGAGATATGTGTTAACGAACCCAATATCACCGATTTGTCTTTTCTTCAATTCGGCGATCTTCAATCTGCATAATATAGTCAGGATAATTATAAATACATGCAATGAAAGAGATGAGCTATATAGAGAGACTTTATGACAGAAGTAGTAGTACTTACAGACAGTAGCAGGTGATCGTTGTTTTATCGAGGGCCAATTGATTGAAAAACTGATAGAACTCCTCAAATGGAATAGGCAACAGTTCAATTCCAATGAGGTCATGCTCCGGTTTAACTCTCGCATACAAAGTACTCCTCCCCCCAGACTCTCTGCAGATTTTTAAGTACCAATCATGTAATCTTCACATCATCGTTGTTAAAGATTTTTCATCTTTGATGAGAGGCTTCCCGTACTCGTATCTGTGTATCTGCACCTCGATGGGATCATAATGTACATTGTCGGGCAGGTAATCGTCAACATTGCCATAACCGGGAACCATCCTCGGATCGACGATGTCGCTAGGGACCTTGAGCGGGGGGCACGATTGCTTCGCTGGTTCGCCGAGCTGGGCAATTTGTTTCCCAGCTGCTCGTCGTTCTTTCAGCCTTTGATCACTGACTGTACTTCCCGACCGCTCCGCTTCGGCCCATGTCTTTGCAATAATGCGCTCATAGTTGCCTTTTGGCGGAGACTTGGGTGGTTTTGCCAGGGCAGCCAGAGTGCGCTTTAGTTTCACTGGATCTACCTTCTCCTCCGGAGGTGGATGTCTCTTTGCTCTCAACCCTTGAAACTAGTCATCCACTACGGTTCGCGCGATGTTCGCGTTCTCCTCCGGGGTCCTCTCGTATGGTAACTTCTGTGGACTCTTCAGAGAAGGACCGAATCTGTATGTCCTCCCGCCTCTGGTTGTACTACTAGACGCCAGCCGAGCAGACGAAGCGGTTGTCTTCTTTACTTGCTTACGAGGCGGAGGAGAAGGACTACGACGCGCCGGAGCAACTGCTGGAGCGGCAGCGGGTCTCTTCCGCCCTTGCTGACGAGGCGGAGAAGGAGGAGGCTGGCTGCTCGGGCGCGCCAGCGCAGGCGGAGTGCCGCCACGCACCGGATAAGGAGCCGGCCGAGGGCCCTGGTGGTCACTCGCCGGAGGAGGAGGCGGTGGAGGAGGCGGAGTGCCCTGACTCACCGGAGGAGGAGGAGGAGGCGGAGGCATCAAGTTCGGAAGATTGATGAGCTCCTTCCGCCATAGGCATGGAGTCTTCAGAGCAGACCCTAGCCGCGTCTCCCCTTCACCGGTAGGGTGGTCAAGCTGGAGGTCCTCAAATCCCTTCGTTATTTCATCCACCATCACCCTAGCATATCCTTCTGGAATCGGCCGGCAGTGAAAAGTTGCGCCGGGTTCAGTAGGATAAACAGAGCCAACAGCCGCCTTGACCTTCAAATTCATCCATTGCGTCATAAGGTGGCAATTTTGAGACTCCGTGATAGCATCCACGGGATAGCTGGCAGGAGCCGTCAAGGCATGCTCCGGCTGAAGCAGCTCGGTGGAAGCCACACTCCTTCTGCGCTGAGATGGCGGGGTAGCTTCGGGGGAAGCTTTGGCAGTACGTTTGCTGCGATTTGCTTCTCGTTCCTCTATCGCGTCTACGCTTGCTTGCAGCGCCTGCATTTGGGTCTGCTGCACTTTTTTCCTCCTCTCATGGGATTTGTAACCGCCTGCGTCCGGAAACCCAACCTTCCACGGAATGGAGCCTGGCGTGCCTCATGTCCGTCCAGGGTGCTCAGGATTCCCGAGGGCCATTGTGAGCTCGTCGTTCTTTCTGTCTAGAAAGAACTTCCCTTGCTGTGCTGCTTCGATATACTGCTTAAGCTTCCTGACTGGTATGTCCATTTGATCGTTCGTCCAAATACACTTCCCTGTTACAGGGGCCAAGGTTCCGCCAGCTCCGAAGAACCAAGTCCGGCAACAGTCTAGCCAGCTAATTGTCTCTGGTTCGATCCCTTTATCAACCAGATCATTCTCAGTCTTGGCCCACTTAGGCCGGGCTACGAGGTAGCCACCTGACCCCGTGCGATGGTGAAGCTTCTTCTTCGCAGCATTTTTCTTATTTGTCGCCGACATCTTCTTACTCTTTTCTGATGTCTTGTGGGCCACAAATGCGGGCCAGTGATCTCTTATTTCTCATATCTGCCCTTGAATTCTGGTGTCTCATTATTTTCGACAAACTTATTCAGCTCTTTCTTCCACCTCCTGAATAGTTCTGCCATCCTCTTAAGAGCAAAAGACTTGATTAATTGCTCTTTAACCGGGTTCTCTGGATTATCCTCTGGCGGTAGGGTGAAATTTGACTTCAGCTCAGTCCAAAGATCATTTTTCTGCATATCATTGACATAAGACATCTCAGGGTCTTCTATAGCCAGCTTAAACCATTGCTAGATGCTTATCGAGATCTTGTCCCTAACCAGAACCCCGCACTGAGCAACAAATGTGCTCTTTGTCCGGAGGGGTTCAATCGGTTGGCCGTCGGGCGCGATTGCTATGATCTCAAACTTTTCATCCGAGTTCAACTCTTTCTTCGGGCCTCGTCTCTTTACCAAAGTTGTGCTTGATCCGGAGGGCTAGAAAAAAGAACAAAGACTTAATTAATATGTGTACATACAAAAACAATGAATGCATCAATCAGCTAGTCAGCACAGGCTTAACTAATATATATACCTGGCCGGACTCGGTTCGGTCATCGAAGCCGTCATCACGGTCTCCTTCTTGGACCGGCATTGGGTCACCGGAGCCGTCCTCATGTTCTTCTTCTTGCACCGGCATTAGGTCACCGTAGCCAGCTTCTTCACCCTCTCCTTCCAGACCATCGGTGTCGTTGAGAAACAACGATACGGCATCACTTCCTTCTGCGATTATGTCCATCCACAACGCTTCTTTTGCTTCGTCTCGGGCGGTGTCCATAGTTTCTACAAATATTTACAACATGGCAATTATTATTCAAACATGACAGATGGATATATTAGTGCCAAACGTAGAACTAGCTACCTAATCATAGTAAGGAATCATATATATTAATTAGTGGCCTCGACCCCCCCCCCCCACGTGTTGAAGCTATCGGGAGGGGGTATATATCGACAACAACGACACTACATCTATATGTCCCTCGACGACCCTCGTTCCTGATAAAAAAAGAGGAAGAAGAAGAAAAAAAAGAGGAGAAGAAAGAATAGAGGGGAAGAACTCCTCTATTCTTTCTTCTCTTTTTTTTTCTTCTTCCTCTTCTTTTTTTATCCTCTTCTTCCTCTCATGTTCTAGAGTATCACCGAGGGGTCGAGAGGTTGCCTAGTGTCAAAGGATTCAAAAAAACCATGTCTTCATCATTAGGCGAAAGTAACATGTGCATGATGGTACGAAGCTCTCCAAAGTTATTTTGGAACAGAGTCCTAGATAGGATAATTCGCTTTTTGGTACAAAGTTCAGCAAGAACCTTCCAAATATCGTTATTTGGAAGGCCTTTGCTGAAATTCATACAAAAAGGCAAATTATCCTAACCGGGGCACCATTCCAAAATAACTTTGGAGGACTTCGTCATGCCCTGGTTACTTCCGGCTAATGATGAAGCCATGGATTTCTTCAATACTTTGACACTAGGAAATCTCTCTCTCGACCCCTCGGCGATCCTCGACCCCTCGAACCCTTGACGACCCTGGAACCCTCGACCCCTCGGCGATCCTCTTCTTCCTCTCATGTTTGAGAGGATCGCCGAGGGGTCGGGAGGTTGCCTAGTGTCAAAGGATTCAAAAAAACCATGTCTTCATCATTAGGCGAAAGTAACAGGTGCATGATGGTACGAAGCTCTCCAAAGTTATTTTGGAACGGAGTCCTAGATAGGATAATTCGCTTTTTGGTACAAAGTTCAGCAAGAACCTTCCAAATATCGTTATTTGGTACAAAAAGGCAAATTACCCTATCCGGGACACCATTCCAAAATAACTTTGGAGGACTTTGTCATGCCCTGGTTACTTCCGGCTAATTATGAAGCCATGGATTTCTTCAATACTTTGACACTAGGAAACCTCTCACGACCCCTCGGCGATCCTCGACCCCGCGAACCCTCGACGACCCTGGAACCCTCGACCCCTAGACAACCATAGAACCCTCGACCCTCGATCCCTCGACCCTATAGAACCCTCGAAGAAAGGAATAGCTAGAGCAGAAGATCGAAGAAAAAAAAGAAGAAGAAAGAGAGGAGAAGAAGAAAGGAATAGTGGAGAAGAAGAGAAAATAGAATATTCTATTTTCTCTTCTTCTCCACTATTCCTTTCTTCTTCTCCTCTTCTTTTTCTTCTTTTTTCTTCTTATTTATTTCTCCTTTTCTTCCTCTCCTCTTGTTCTTTCTTTCCACTTCTTATTTACTTCTTTCCTATCCTTCTTTTCCTTCCTTTCTTAATATCACTTAGCAAATGCACTAACCTAAAATGCAACAAACATAAAATGCACTAAATCGATCAACTAACCTAAAATCAGTGATAAAATGCACTAACCTAAAATCGATATCCACTAACAACTTAAAAAAATTAATACATATACGAAAAAATGCATATATGAAAAAAACATCGTGATATCATCAACAGAAAAAATAGTATTTTTTCTAAAAATCTATCTTTTCAGCACATACATATACTCATACATCATCATATACTCATACATATACTCATACATATACATATAATCTGCAGGAAAAAACATATATGTGTTTGCAAAAAAAAGAGGGAAGAGGGGGGCGGTGCCAGCCCAGATCACAGCGAGGCAGAGGCAACGGCGGCGCGGGGCAGCTGGGGCGCGGCGAGGCAGAGGCGACGGCGAGGCAGAGGTGGGGCGGCGACGGCGTCGGGGCGCGACGGCGTCGGGGCGACACGGAGAGACCGCGACGACACGGGGGGGTGCGCGGCGACGGCGTCGGGGCGGCGGGGGGTGGCGACGGCGTCGGGGCGGCGCGGGACGGCGTCGGAGGTAGGGCGACGACGGTGACGGCGAGGCGCAGAGGGGCAGCCTGGCGGCGTCATCGGGGCGCGATGGAAGAACTGAACAAAATTTTTCACAAGTCTTGCTTATATAGACGGCGCATTGGTCACGGTTCGTGGCACCAACCATGACCAATGCCCCCCTTTAGTCCCGGTTGGTGCCACCAACCGGGACCAAATGCCAATTTTCAGCAGCCCAAAGGGCGGGAAGCGGTGGCCTTTGGTCCCGGTTGGTGGCACCAACCGGGACTAAAGCGGGGCATTGGTCACGGTTCGTGGCACCAACCATGACCAATGCCCACTTTAGTCCCGGTTGGTGCCACCAACCGGGACCAATGGCCTTGTGCTGCCCCGTGCCCAAAAGTTTAGTCCCACCTCGCTAGTTGAGAGGGCTCGGGAGTGGTTTATAAGCGCTGCTGCGCCCACCCTCCCGAGCTCCTCTCAACTGCAGGCTTTCGGGCCTAATCTGTCACTGCAATGCCTGTGGGCCTACTGGGCCTGCTGCGGGCCTGAATCCTGGCCCATGGTAGGGTTTCTAGTCGTATTCAGGCCGTCGTGGCCCAATAGGTGGCATTTTTTTGTTTTTTTGTTGCTTTATTTATTTTCTTTTGTTTTTTGCTTTATTTTTTAATTCTTTATGCTTTTAGTTTTAGAAAAATTATAAACTTTTTGTTAATGCCATTAGTTTTCAAATTTGAAAATAATTTTTTAGTTTTTTTGTTTTCTTTGTTGCTTTATTTATTTTATTTTGTGATTAACTTTACTATAAAAATAGTTTTTTCCTTTTTTTTCATTTGTTTTTTGCATTATTTATTTTCTTTTGTTTTTGCTTTAATTTTTAATTCTGTTTGCTTTTAGGTTAGCAAAATTATAAACTTTCTATTAGTGCCATTAGTTTTAGAAAAACTATAAACTTTCTGTTAGTGCCAATAGTTTTCAAATTTGAAAACACTTTTTTTAGTTTTTTTGTTTTCTTTGTTGCTTTATTTATTTTATTTTGTGATTAGCTTTACTATAAAAATAGTTTTTTCCTGTTTTTTGATTTGTTTTTTGCATTATTTATTTTCTTTTGTTTTTTGCTTTAATTTTTAATTCTGTTTGCTTTTAGGTTAGCAAAATTATAAACTTTCTGTTAGTGCCATTAGTTTTAGAAAAATTATGAACTTTCTGTTAGTGCCATTAGTTTTCAAATTTGAATAGTTAAAATTTGAATTCTTTGCAAATTGTTTGAATCACAAGTTTATGATTAACTTACTAAAAAATGAGAATAGATGCGCTTATAGAGAAAATTCAACCTAAATTCCTAGTAAATTTCTATGAATTTCAGAGAAATTCACTATGAATTTAGGTTAAACTTTTCTCTATTAGGGCATCTATTTTCACTTTGAGAGGATCTCAATAAGGCAGTGAGAGAAGGCCTTATAAACCGGTGTGAGCCCCGTTCGGTTGGCGAGGTGGGACTAAACTCGGTCCGCAACGAGGACCAACCCTTTAGTCCCGGTTTGTGGCACAAACCAAGACTTATGGTCATGGACCAGGGGCGAGGAGCAAAATTATAAACTTTCTGTTAGTGCCATTAGTTTTAGAAAGTTGAAAGTTGGCATGGGCCAGGGACTAATGGTCATGGTATTACGAGGGCCGAACCATAAGACATGAAAGCATTTCAAATGAACTCTGAAAAAGTTCAAAGTTGGGATGGTATCATAATTTCACCCACATAGCATGTGCATGTACAAAACGGATAATGGTAGCATGTTCGTGTGTTACAAAGTTGCGAGAGAAAGTTTTCACTTTTTCTTCGCTTGTGTCATTTGCTTATTGCGCCGTAACCATGGATAATCTTCATTGTTTATCAGGATGCTTGGGTCAGCCTTGACATTGAAGGGAGGAATTTCATGAAACTTTTCATAATGTTCAGACATGTCTGTCTTGCCGTCCACTCCTAGGATGTCCCTTTTTCCTGAAAGAACTATGTGGCGCTTTGGCTCATCGTATGATGTATTCGCTTCCTTATCTTTTCTTTTTCTCGGTTTGGTAGACATGTCCTTCACATAGATAACCTGTGCCACATCATTGGCTAGGACGAACGGATCGTCAGTGTACCCAAGATTTTTCAGATTCACTGTTGTCATTCCGTACTGTGGGTCTACCTGTACCCCGCCGCCTAACAGATTGACCCATTTGCACTTAAACAAAGGGACCTTAAAATCGGGTCCGTAGTCAAGTTCCCATATGTCCACTATGTAACCATAATATGTATCCTTTCCGCTCTCAGTTGCTGCATCAAAGCGGACACCGCTGTTTTGGTTGGTGCTCTTTTGATCTTGGGCGATCGTGTAAAATGTATTCCCATTTATCTCGTATCCTTTGTAAGTTAATACAGTCAAAGATGGTCCCCTGGACAACAAGTACAACTCATCACAAACACTGTTGTCACCTCTGAGACGTGTTTCCAACCAACTGCTGAAAGTCCTGATGTGTTCACATGTAATCCAGTCGTCGCACTGCTCCGGGTGTTTGGAGCGCAGACTGTTCTAGTGTTCATCGACATACGGGGTCACCAAGGTAGAGTTCTGTAGAACTGTGTAGTGTGCTTGAGACCAAGAATATCCGTCCCTGCATATTATTGAGTCTCTTCCAAGAGTGCCTTTTCCAGTCAGTCTCCCCTCATACCGCGATTTAGGGAGACCTATCTTGTTAATGCCAGGAATGAAGTCAACACAAAACCCGATAACATCGTCTGTTTGATGGCCCATGTAGATGCTTCCTTCTAGCCTAGCGCGATTACGGACATATTTCTTTAGGACTCCCATGAACCTCTCAAAGGGGAACATATTGTGTAGAAATACGGGCCCCAGGATGACAATCTCGTCGACTAGATGAACTAGGACGTGCGTCATGATATTGAAGAAGGATGGTCGGAACACCAGCTTGAAACTGACAAGACATTGCGCCACATCACTCCTTAACCTTGGTACGATTTCTGGATCGATCACCTTCTGAGAGATTGCATTGAGGAATGAACATAGCTTCACAATGGCTAATCGGACGTTTTCCGGTAGAAGCCCCCTCAATGCAACCGGAAGCAGTTGCGTCATAATCACGTGGCAGTCATGATACTTTAGGTTCTGAAACTTTTTCTCTGGCATATTTATTATTCCCTTTATATTCGATGAGAAGCCAGTCGTGACCTTCATACTGAGCAGGCATTCAAAGAAGATTTCTTTCTCTTCTTTCGTAAGAGCGTAGCTGGCAGGACCTTTATACTGCTTCGGAGGCATGCCGTCTTTTTCGTGCAAACGTTGCAGGTCCTCCTGTGCCTCAGGTGTATCTTTTGTCTTCCCATACACGCCCAAGAAGCCTAGCAGGTTCACGCAAAGGTTCTTCGTCACGTGCATCACGTCGATTGAGGAGCGGACCTCTAGGTCTTTCCAGTAGGGTAGGTCCCAAAATATAGATTTCTTCTTCCACATGGGTGCGTGTCCCTCAGCGTCATTCAGAACAGCTAGTCCACCGGGACCCTTTCGAAAGATTACGTAGTGTAAATCATTGACCATAGCAAGCACGTGATCACCGGTGCGCATGGCGGGCTTCTTCCGGTGATCTGCCTCGCCTTTGAAATGCTTGCCTTTCTTTCGACATTGTTGGTTGGTCGGAAGAAATCGACGATGGCCCAGGTACACATTCTTCCTGCATTTGTCCAGGTATATACTTTAAGTGTCATCTAAACAGTGCGTGCATGCGTGGTATCCTTTGTTTGTCTGTCCTGAAAGGTTATTGAGAGCGGGCCAATCATTGATGGTCACGAACAGCAACGCCTTAAGCAAGGTTGTCAGAATCGCGATTTTGAATCGGATCGGAGCTCTGATGGTAGAATCATAAATCATAGAATCTTCACTACCAGGATCGTAGAAACGTAGATTTTATGAACTAAAATCGTAGAATCAGATGGGTAAGTTTGGATCATAAAGTCATAGAATCGTATAACAGAATCACGATTCTAACAACCTTGGCCTTAAGGTTAAATTCCTCCTATTTGTGCTCATCCCATGTACGTACACCGTTTCATTCCACAGCTGTAAAAGTTCTTCAACTAATGGCCTTAGGTACACATCAATTTCGTTGCCG